>NW_019384339.1:599373-605285 GCF_000671375.1 Centruroides sculpturatus | reverse complement strand
GGGATTACAGTCGACCCCCCTATAAGATCATTGATTTTTCCGTTTTATCTGAATTACATGTTGTACGAGTCACTTAGATTTTACAAATATGTGAGCCGTTCACAGCCCGGCACATGTATTTGTAAAATCTAAGTGACTCGTACAACATGTAATTCAGATAAAACGGAAAAATCAATGATCTTATAGGGGGATCGACTGTATACATTCGAACAATCGCCGGTTTATGTCGACAAGCACAGATAAGCTTTGGTGATAAGATAAATTTGTTCGGATTGAAGAGACATTTACCTATTTAACACAACCAATATATTTAATTACCAATACACAAATATGATCTCTGCAGCAAGCTTGTAATTGCTTTTAGAAACTTCATTGCAGGAACTTGTATAAAAAGTGGTTTGATATCCAAAGTCACAAAACGTGGCTGAATTTCTTATTTCACTGATTTTCCTAGATATTATATAACTGTCAGATGCAAAAATCAAATTGGATCAATTTTGGCATTTTTACTTACACATATTTTAATTTTTTTTCTATATTGTAAGTTTATCTTCAATCTAAGATATTTCCATATAAATAATTATATTTTCGCTCATTTGTGGCACATTGCGGCAATGGGTCAGATGAACTGACCTTGTGGGCCATAGTTTGGTGACTCCTGGTATACAGTGTATGCCAGGGATGGGCAACTTTGCGGCCCGCAGTAATATTTTTGTGGCCGCATCACATAAAATATGAATAAATATATCAATTTTATATATTTTAACTGCTAAAAGGTTGCCTATCCCTGGTGTATGCTATAAAATATTGATAACTATTTCTCAGATAATATTAAAGAACACGTAAATTCAAATATATTGTATTTTATTAACAGTGCCATGAAAAGATGTGCTATTATGATTACCCTAGATTGTAAAAAACATTGAACAAATCAATAAGTGGTTTGTAATTAGATTTGCCTTACATACGTCATCGATAATGCAATCTATCACAACACAATTTAATGTTTGGATTTATTCTCCTTTACAGTATATTATCATTGAAAAAATGTGAAAAACATTGAATTTAAATTATAAATTATTTTTAAAAATTAATAATTATTCAATGAATCAATATACAGTATATTCACTGTTATGATTATTAATATATTTATTATTTTATGAATTCATTTATATTTACCATTAAATTTTTAGAGAAGAAAATATTGAACAACTGTGATTTTAAACAATAAATCTTATTTAATTTTACAGTAGCTCTTTAGATTCTGAAATCATTCAGTAATAATCTTTTCATAAAATTCTTATTAGGGATTTTATTTTACTACAGATAATATTGTTTTGTACGTTGTGTGTGTAAACTCTGTTGTTAATGTTGGCAATTAAATAGTGTAAATATATTAATCTAGAGTAAATTCTTTAGTATTTTAAATTTGTACATCAAGTTAAATTTGTTAACTTTATAAACTAATATTTTTCAAATTTTAATAATAATTTATTAAAAATCAGTCACTTAGTTTGATAAATCAAATTTACAATTTTAGATTATAATAGTACTTTCAAAAAGTGTTTCTTCTTTAGTAAAACTTGTACACAAACCCAAACGTGCCTGAATATATCTATTTTTATTTATTTTTTTGCTTCAAAAAAATGATCATATTGTAATTTTATATTATACGATACAAGAAAAGTAGCTGAAAAAAACAGCTCAGTTAAAATGATACATAATATACATTTTATTTATTATATTAAAACAATTCTGATTTATCACGACATCAAATCAGAATGGTGTTCCTCTATCTCTCTGACTAACGAGTTTTGTTTAAGTGATGGATGTTTCTAAGAATAGAATGATGGATATTCTGAAAATATTAAAGTAAATTAAGTTTTAAATTCTTTGAACTGAAACTTTCTACGTAAAAGGTAAGTGTTCTCAATTTAGGTTTGAAACTTAAAGAATAATTTCATTAAAACAATTTTATATGAATTCAATTTTGTATTAATTAATATTAAGCTTTTACTGTTTTTCAAAGTATATTGGTAATTATAATTCAGTGAATTTGTCATGTGTGATTCACAGCTATTATTGAAGAATTAACAACATTTAATTTCAATAAGTTGAATTATTATAGAAGATTGCTAAATTTTACAGGTGGAAGCAATTAGATGTCATAAATTCATTCCTATTTTACAGATCAGGAATTTTCTCTCTTGTTTATTTGCTTTTTGAGTGGTCATGTTAGCATCCTATTTTTTCTCTTCTGTTCAACAATAAACTTTTCCTTCCCTGAGTTTCAAATAGGACACTTTAACTTCATTTTAGTAACAAATTGAAGTCAGTAGGTGTAATTTAACACTTTAGATGGCTACTTGAAATTTGATATGTTTATTATTTTTTTAATATTTTGGATCAAATTATATAAAAATAATTTAGTTCAGTAATATTACTATTTTTTAAGTGTTTTACGTGGTTAGAAAATAGACAAATGACGGAATAAAAGGTAAAAAATTTTGTTTTTAATTCTATGTCCATATTTATGCAATTTCAGATAAAAAATAAAAAAAGAGGGGTTTGATAATCCCATGCAACTACTGGATGTGGTAGAAATCTTGTGACTCCTAGAGAATTAAAGAAAAATTTTGTAATACTGTAAGGTCTCTTTTTATGCGGATTTTTTTTATGCGATTTTTAAGTTGTGCGGTTTGTATTTCATCCAAAAATTTCTTGGACAAACATACATATAGGCTTGTTTAGGAAGCCCGCTTATAGACAGTCTCCAAAAATCGTGGAACGCTCAAAGCTCACTCCATTTGTTCCACTGACATATAAGGTTTATGGATGTAAAGGACAGCAGAAAGGATCTACCTTAATCTAGCAATTTTTGATATAAATGTAATTAAACATAAAAAATACTTAAAACTGAAAAAAACGAAAGAAATGGTTAATTTTGAAGAAAAAGCTTCAAAGTTTAACTTCCTTTGTCTCTCCCTTCTGTGAAATTTTAACACTGATGAGTCATTGTTTACACATCTGGATGACCTTGAACACAGCTAGAGTTGGATTTCCCGGGGCATTCTCATGGACGTCACGGGAGGACAAGGGTTTAAAGTAGGGTGAACACTAGCTGGCAGTATATTTTAAAATATTTTTTAAAAATTTGGAGACTTAAAAAACATTCAAAAAATTCAAAAAAAAATTTTCAAAAATGGCCTTAAGGACCGTGTTTTATGTAACTCTATGTAACCTGCCCGAGTTAACTCGGGCGAGGAACTAATTAAGTTCTTTAATTAACTCTTCACATCCAGATGTCAGTGATTTGTTTTTAGAGTGAGCTTTTGCAATTCGGGGATTTCCCTTGTACATGATACTTACCATCGACAAGTCGCTATTATATCATTCTGAGTTTCGCATTGAAAAGTATAAACTGTAATTGTTTTGAAATTAAATTCTAGGTTAGCGGTGTTTTGTTCATTTTTATAATAAGTAGCGAGTTTAAATTTTGCTGATTTCAAGTTGCAGTAATAAGCAGCCTATTTCTTTTAATTTCTGCAAACTTTTTTATGGGGTTTTAAGTTAATTTTAACTCGTTGTTTTGGTTTTATGCGATTTTAGAAAATTACGGAACGTATCCCTACTTTTTCAAGGCAAGTAAAGTCTTTTTTTATGTGAATTTTTTATATGCGCTTTTCTGTAGAACGTATCCACCGCATAAAACGAGACCTTACAGCAGGGGTGGCCAAAACGTGGCGCATTGGACGATTACAAGTGGCGGTTCAGTTAGTTCTGAGCAAAATTGCCAGATTTGGCTTTTTTGCGATTAAGAATATTATATAGAAAAATAAATTTTTTATAGTCTGTCATGGCAAGTTCATTTGATGCACAATTCATTACAGTCTATTTTGCAGATGAAATGAGTGTTCTCCACATAGTAAATTACAGTGAATGCACGTATTTTGAGTCTTGCGATCTTTATTTTCGATCAGTTTACAGGCGTGTAAATGGCCGAAAACATTTATTGTGATTAAAGTTATTCCAAGCTGATCTTGTTCTCAGTGCCAATAATTGTGGTGCGGAGTAATCTTCACCAAATGAGACTCTGGCAGCAATAGCACCATCATGAAGCAATAGCCCTCTCGTACAGGAGATTATTGTTGACTATTGTAAATTGGTGCTTCAATAAACTGTCATAAATTAATTAATTCAACTGCGTAATAAAGTTATTCCTTTTTCTCTCCTAAGCAAAGCAGATTTATTCTTATCTCTATTTATCAACCCCTAACATTGAACGTAAGATTGTATAAAAAGTGTTCGAGTTATATGGTGCATCTGAACTCGTCTGTCAAAAAATTGGTGCATGGTATGCAAAAGGTTGGCCACCCCTGCCTTACAGTATACAGTTACTTCAATAGATATACCCACCAGATTGCTAAATACATTGATTAATAACTGTATAAAATACTTATAATACACATTTCATTCATGTTTTTTTTTCAAGGTTTTAATTAATTTTTCCTCAACCTTGTAACCATATTAATTATAAGTTCTATTATGTCTGATTTCAAAAGACTACCTTATCAGTCAGTTACAAGAAAAATATTATAATTTATGATGAGTAAAAGTTGGTCTTGTGTAGCTTATCATAAAAGAACTGATCATTTGGATAAAAACACAAGTAATAGACAAACAAATTGTTGTTCAAGAAGTTTTTATATATATTTACTAATAGTCAATGGAATCTGAAGATAAAACACACCTTTTAGTAAATTTATTTTTTAAGGTTTTTATAGACTTGCAAATGATTTAAACTATTAGTAGAAGAATAATTAGGAAATTTAAAAAATAATAATGAAGAACATTGTAAACAATACTACTTCCAACACACACCATAACTTCAACAGACTTACTTCTAGAATAACCAAAACGGTGCTTAAATCACTTTAATTTGTTTCACTAACGTTTTCGAACCTTTTGGTTCTTCTTCAGGTGAAAAATGGGCAAATCCGTTAAGATTCGATTGAAACGATCTTTTTTTAAAAGAATTCCGAACATGGAGCTTCTCCAAAACTTGTGCAATCATCGTCATCCTTTGCGCATGCGCTGTTGTGAGCATACGTTTCCTCCCGTTATGTGTCATATATCAGGGTTTGCCACGCTACTGATAATGATATTTCATCTTTGCTGTTTATACAATTGTTACCCTGAGTTGCTTTTATGTATAAAAATCGCTTCCATCAAGCGCAAATATTGTGTTTGGTGCGTGGTGTATATTATCTTGGCTTGATCAAATAACGGTTGTATCTCAGGGTCCGTGGTGTACTGTGGTAAGGCGGTTGTCGGCCTCTTGTGGAGGATGTCAGCTTTATGTTCCTTAATCCTCACTCCTAAAGATCTCTTTGTGGAGCCGGTATATAACAATTCTTCATCGCATCTGCGATCCCTAATTGGGATGCTGTATACTCCAGCCATCATGTCTTGTTGCAGAGTATCTTTCGCATTACTAAGCAGTCGAAATAATGTAGGACCTCTTCTAAATACAATGGAAACTTGTCTTTTCTTAGCTATCTCTTTATATAGTTTCTCCAAATACGGATTATACGTTATCGATACTCTTTCCTTCTGTTCTTTCTCTAGCATTTCCGAACATTGTTTTTATATTTTAAATGTGAAACTATTTGAAATTTGTTTGTAGTGAAGGTTAACTATGTCAATCAGGCCACGTCCACCTTCTTTACGTGGAAGGGTTAATCTTTCTGTGGCGGATTTAGGATGATGTTGTTTATGCTTAGTAAGTGTTGTTCTTGTTTTCCTTTGGAGTTGCTCGATATCTGTGTGAGTCCAATGTATAACTCCAAAAGAGTATGTGAGTACTGGGATGACATATGTGTTTATTGCTTTAACTGTGTGTTTTGCATTTA
>NW_019384339.1:505929-598411 GCF_000671375.1 Centruroides sculpturatus | reverse complement strand
AAATCTCCGTAGCGTGTTGCCAGGTGGCAGAAAGCATATATATAATTATAATAAACTTACAATAAATTAAGTTAATATATAATTATATATACAGTAGCTAATTTATATATAATTAATATATAATTATATGTACAGTACCTAATTTATATATAATTTATATATAATACTAAACAGACGATAGCAAACTCAATTTAGCCGCTCCGTAGCGTGGCGCAGGGTCGGAGGAAAGTAGTTCGGCTGCTCATCCACTATTGGTCCAGACTCTATCAATCTTGTCGCGAAACGACGTTATGGGAGGTATGTTTTACGAGAGTTTGTACAATTTTTTCGTTACGTTATAGGAATTGTCGTTATTAGAACGTACGTTATAGGGGGGTCGACTGTATCTAGTTGTTTTGTTACATTGCACTAAAATTTTATTATACTGTGTATATATATATATAATAATGTAATGTAAATGTTTATGCTCTTATGAATATTAAGAGAATTTTATGTAGCTCTTTAAAAACTGATTTTGAATTATGATTTCTGAAATGTGAATAAAGAACTTTTAGATAAGTAATGAATTTTGGAATTATTATATTTTTAGTAATGATAAGAAAATCTTAATCATTACTTACATTAAGGAATTTTGAGTACAAAATTTGAAAAATTAACAATCCAGAATATATTTAATACATTTTAAAAATGTTAGTAGATAATCTTGATCTTT
This sequence comes from Centruroides sculpturatus, assembly GCF_000671375.1. NCBI lineage: Eukaryota > Metazoa > Arthropoda > Arachnida > Scorpiones > Buthidae > Centruroides > Centruroides sculpturatus. The sequence goes on along the minus strand of NW_019384339.1, from coordinate 597,699 downwards.
AGAATACTGTCTTTTGGTACTTTTCATCAAGGAAATCCTGTTTAAAATATTAACTTATTGTATATTTTTTTTATTTCTAGAATATTTAATTTTTTAACTTATAATATTGAGGAACCATATAAATTTGTCTGAATTAGTTCAATAATTTATTGTAGATACATGTACTGTAATAAGTTATTAACTAGTACTAAAGAAATTCTTCAGCACACATTTTATTTAGAAAGTACAGTACATTATACAGTCAAATCCCATTAACATTAAGTTGAAGTAACTTAAAAAATTGATACTTTGTATTAACAAGGTTTGTATTAAGTAAATCATATGAAAAAAATACCATCAAATGGCAATATCCAAATTTTTTCCAGTTATTTCAGTTTTATTCTGTTTGCCTATATTTGAGAAGAAAAAAGAAACTTGTATATATTGTTCCAAACATATGTTTTATTGATATATGGTTGCTTGAAGAAAGATACATGTAAAACGTTACAAATTTAAAATGACTTGCTTGCTTGGGTTTCAATGGGAAAAGTTTATTTTCGATTTTAAAGTTATAAACTAATTAAAATACTTAATGTTGTAATTTGAGTTGTTTTATTATTTTTGTTAATTCTTATTTTTAATTTCTTCAATATTTCATAAAACTACAAATTTTTAATCAAAATCAATCCTATTAACTTCCAGTTTCCATTGTGCATGTCTTAACTAATTGTTTGGTTTATTTATTTGTCGAAACCCTGTCTTCTTCTTGATCCTTCTAATTTAATGTCATGACTTGGTGCATTTTTCGACACTTGGCAAATAATTTCATCATCCACTTTTAATTCATACAGATATGTGTTTTGGGCTTTTGCCCCTCTTCAGTCTATTACATAGATAGATTGTATCTTGTGTATACAGTATCTGTCAGGCACCTTCCATACTTTCCACTTCCCTTCCCTCCTGACTTGACAGCCTCCCCTGCATGCCTCATAACTTGTAACGTCTCACTCCCCGAGTGCTACACACAGCCTCACCTGTGACTGTATCAACATTCTATTTTAATAATTGTAGCCAGTTTTTATGAATGTCAATGCTTAGATTCTTGTTAATATTATTTTTGTCTGTAGTAATTTTGTAGCTTTCCTTGAATTTTCTTTTGTACCAATTTTTTTCCTTGTGTACTATTATAACATCATTTTTATCTATTTTGCAGTTGTGGGTTGTGCAATGTTCATAAAGAACAGAGTTGATTCTATTATACTTCAGGTCCATGATGTGTTCTTTTAATCTTGTTTCTAATTTTCGTTTTGTTTCTCCAATGTATACTTTTGGCAGTTCGCATGTGCAAGGTATTTTATAGACGACTTTGGTAGTGTTGTATTTGTCTGGTTGTTTATTTATGCCAGGTTCAACCTTCCGGATTCTTTTTTGCAAGTTGTTAAAAGTTGGGGCTAGCGTTATATTTATTTTATCAAAACTTTTGTTTACCTGTTCAAAGAAGCCATGAATGTAGGGGAAGGATATGTATCTTACTCTGTTTTAATCTTTGTTTTGTTTATTTTCCAGCCTTTTATTGTTGATTTTACTTTCCCAGTTATTTATTATTCATTTTGGGTAGCCGTTTAATAGGAATTTAGTTCGCAGTTCGTTGAGGTGTTTTCAAGTTGGATTGAATGTTATTGATATGGTGTATACCTGCGTTGCCAATGATGATAACATTGGCCATAATGCTTATGAATTCAATGCTAACATCATGATCAAGATTTTTTTACTATTTGTGTGTTATCTTTTGGCTTGTGTGACTTTGAGAAAGCTGGATAGGTGTGCTTTATATTAAACTAGCAGACCCTGCCACGTGTTGTTGTGGCTCAAAATATATCTATTATAAATTTATAACACTTCCCCCGTGGGGAGGGAAATTTTTCAAAAAATTTCTTCTTAGTGTACATTCTCTTGACGTTATTAAAACACAATCAAAAACGCAAAAACCCGCATCTAAAATAGTATAATAGAAGCAGAGTTCTTTACCGTAAGCCTTAATCTTAACCATCTCCCTTCAGTGGGGTTGAATTTCGACACGTATATTATATAAAAACATGTGTGTATTCGAATGCAGTGTTGTGTCAAAATTTCAAAGGAATTGGTAGGAACAAATGAACATTACATTTTTATTTATACAGATAGATTGAAGATGATCTGCTTTAGTTCATTTTCACAGAAAAGCAAGCTTAGGGCGTCGTACTCGTAGCGCCATCTGTTGGACATAAAAGCCTTAACCATAGATGATATCATTTAATTTATATGACTGTTTACTGGAATAATATACAGCCTATGTCCACCCTGAAGTTCCATTCTAAATATTGGTGAAAGAATTTTTGAAATCGGATGAGTAGTTTCGGAGATTACCTGCTGCATACAAACTTACATACATTACCTCTTTATAATATTAGTATAGACAATATAAATTGTTATTGAATTTACAAGATGACATGCTTTGCATTACATTTTGACCAATATTTTGTATTAACTGAACTCGTTAACATTGAAATTCCTATCCACATCCAAGGGATCCCAAATCTTTGCATTATTAGTGCAGACTGCATAAATCAATAATGTAATAATGATAGCTTGACTGTTCTTAAAGAGTAATAATGCATATTTTTTTAGAATAATTTTTCAAGTTATGTAAGTAAACTTATAATACTTTAATATCAAAATAAAAATGAATTTTCAAATTAATCTATTGTTAATCTAATTTTTTTGACAAGAGGTGAAAATAAAAATAAATAGAAATTCAATGTAGTAGGATTTAGAAAATATTTAAAATTGTGTTAATTTTAAATTATTTATAATGCCAAAATCAGTATACTCTGTGTTCTGTACAGAAATTTAAACTAATTTTCATTTTTAAAATTTTCTCAAAAATGACTTATAAATCAGAAAAATTCAAATTTTGAATAAATTATTTTATGGACAGAAAATATAACTACAGTAGAGCATCAATTATCCTAAACAATTCGAGACTGGGGTTGTTCGGATAACTGATCATTTATGAAAAAATATATTAAACACAAAACTGTACTGTTTATAACAGACATGGGCAAATGCAGCTCTGAGAGCCGCATGTGGCTCTTTTTGAGTTACTTGCAGCTCTTGCTGAAGTGTTAATTTTTGCTTTTTATTATTATTTTTACAATTTTATTTCCACAATATTGTGAAAGTATGTTTAAAAAATTCAATGTTTGTTTTATATTATATTTATATTACAGTATATAATAAAATCACAATATAATGCGGTACAAAATAAAAAAGTACAGAATTGCAGATTTTGCAAAACATTACATTTCGGCTCCCGCTGAACTCTTGCTTGCCCACCCCTGGTATATAATTTGTATCACATGTCTTACAAATACATACCTTGCATAATAACCGATGTTTTGGTTGATCAGTATGTGGATAATTGATGCTCTACTGTAATTGAATAATGAATTTAAAAAAAAACTTTTTCAAATATTCTATTAGCGATTTAAATTTCCTCCCTGATATAGCCCAAATTTAAGGAGTTTTATTAAATAACACTCCTTAAATTTTTATTTTTGCAATTTCTCCACTTTACTAGTTTGCATCATTCCAATATATCATTTTTTATTTGAATAACAGCTTGAACATAAAATATAATATTAATCTTTGTAATATACTGGTATTTTATGTTGATAAACTATAACACAGAAGTTGAAATTTTGAAATAATTCTTGAAATCACATAAAATTCAAAGAGTTTGCTTATATTTGATCCTTAAATTACTAAATATTAAGCTATTGCTATTCATTATATTACATTTATATTTAGTGATGATTATTAATTCAATATTAACTTCTATTATTTTTGTATTCTAATGAAGTATGAACTGGTGTGACTGTTGGTTATTAACTATATAAAATTAAAACAATTCACTTTTTTCTTTTTTGAAGAATTTGCAAATTTTTATCATTTACATGTTTTTAACTGTTTCAAAATCTATAGAAATTATTTAAATTGTAAAATAAAATAGGATAAATTTAATGTGTGCCAGTTACATGATGATGATTAATTATATTTTGTTGTAAGATTGGAAGAATTTCTATTATAAGCACATTATGGCTTAAACAAGAATTATAATTGCAAATGTGCCAGTTTTAAGTAAAACAGAAATTAATTTTTATTTACCAAATATAAAAAATTTAACTGTATAATTGAATTAGTACTTAGAGAATAGAAATACTTTTATTTTAAATTGGCAAGCAAATAATGTTTTTATGTTAAGTTTTACATATTTTCTATTCTTACCAAGTTTATCATTCTTAATATTTTATATAGATTTTAACAAATTAAAATGTAGTAATGAATGTCAAACAATAAATATTAATGACTATATCAAATTTGAGATATATTAAAATAAGATGTAATTCATTATAGCATATTTCATGCATGCATGTATTTTAAAAAGCATTAGCATTTAAATATCTAATACAGTGGACTCTTGCTAATGCAAACTATTTTATGGAATTGTTCAAATTACATTTATATATAAAGCAAAAGTTGAAAAGGATTACAGACAAATATATAATGTGCAAAATTTTTTAAAATATACTGTATTTGTTAAAATGTATAGTATTGATACATATTAATTTTACAAATTAATTCATCATGTTTTGAAAATCTATGATTTCTTTTCGTTTTGTCTGGAAAATTTAATGGAGAAACAACCAAAATTGGTTTGGATTTTTCAGAGTTTGAATTAGTGTACTGTATTATTATTATTATTCAGCCATATTAACAAATACACTTGTGTGTTTAAGAGACAATGTGTAATAATTTGATTCAAGCAAATGTGTCCATCATTTTTTTCTTAAACCAATCAGAAACAAAATTAAAGATAATATCCATTGATAGTGTGGTTATTAAAAATGTTTCTTAAAAACAATGTTTTTATAGATGTATTTTTACCAAATATAAATTGTTAGATCAAATATCATAGGTTTGAAAATGAATGTATTACTTTATTTTCAGATTTACAAGAACTAACAATTAAAATGTCAATTGCTTTTGAAAAATTCCAAATAATACAGCAACTGGTAGCAATTACATTCTTTTCCTGATATATTATTGATTGTGTTTTATAGTTGTTTTTGTAATGATATAAAACTAAGTTATTAATTATATCATTATACTTAATCAATAGTTTCATTATTGATCTCTGATGGAAGAGAGAAATTGTTTTTATATTGTTATATGCTTGAATAAAATTTTTATTTTATTACAAAAAGAGGCCCATTTAATCAAACTAATCAAATTTTTACATAGCAATGATTAAAAACTTAATAAACTAATTAAATTCATTTAACAATTATTATTTTATTTTTCTTCTTTATAGAATCATTAATATCATCATATTTAAATTTGTGTCTGCTCTGTGTGTGTACATACATATACACAAATAGTCATTAATTTCTATTAATTTAATATATTTATAACTATTTATAAATATAATTAACTATAATTTAATAATTAATATTATTATAGTGCTAAATTATTATAATATAAACTTTCTAAGCAATTAATAATAAATGAGCATAACATAAATTTTAAAAATATATAATTACATTTTATTGCTTTAAATATCTTCAATTGAAAATGAAATTTTATCAGAATATCTGTTTTTACTGTTATTTTCACAAGGAAATTTCATTTTAAAAAATTAACCAGATTTGTTACAGGTTTCCTTCTTTTTGTGATTATCCTATTTCAAAATTAGGTCAGACGCAAAAGAACTTATAGATAAAAAAAGAAATTATCCTATTTATATACATTTTTTTTATTTTAATGTAAAATCAATGATGACCGTTTCTGTATTTGTTGCTTCATAAATAATTCATTTCTCTACTCAAAATTTATGTTTATAGAGCAGATGCACTCACTACCTTAAACTATTCCATTAAATTTAAATAACTTATTATTGATATTTTGTTAAGGAAAGTTTTTATTTTGAAAAGTAGTTTTCAAAATCTTTTCTTTTCTAAAATACTTTAGTAGTTCTATCTTTAAAAATTAATTATATAAAAGTTATTCTTTTAGATATACTTATAACATCAATATAATCAGTTTTGTTATTAAATAGATGTATAATGAAAGCATTTGTGTTAAAATATTTGAAATTTTATTTGTTTTTAAATATATTTTCAATTATTTTTATCTTTTTTTTAAAAAAAAAAACTAAAAGTTTTTAAAACTATTAGCTTTTTATATTGTGGCCATTCAGGGATAATTTTTTCTTTATTTTTATCATCAGATACTTCAAATTCATGAAAACTTGTGATTATTAGCTTAACAGATTGAAAGAATGAAAAGTAATAAAACTGGATTTTCTACAATGTAGAAATGCTGATAAAGGAATATGTAATTGTTTAAATATTTGGTTTCTTATTACTTCAATATCCTGTAAATTATCCTTATCTTTTAACTGGTAACAGATGTATAGATCTTAAAAAGTTATGCTTAACATTAACATAATAAATATGGCAATTTGTGTTTATTCTTTAGTACTAAGATTTATCATTTAAAGAATACTGTATTTACTTTAATGTTTTTCTTTGTAAAATGAAACTTTTGTTTCAAGAGGAAGTGAGAATGAGCAAGTTTGATCTTTGATAAATGAGTTGTTGTCATAATATTTTGAAGTGGAATGAATTTATGGGAACTGATCCATATCTTAAAATAATTTCATTCTAATATGTTAAAAGAGTATGTTGCATGATATACACTATACCTGGGATATTTGACTGAATTGCTTAGTCAATCAGAAATTTAAATCATCAGATTATTTTCAGATTCTACTTTAATTAATTAAACAGTGTTATTTCATTTAAAAGGGCATCTTATGCTAAGGTTAATAATTGTAATAAATTTTGAAATTTAATAATTTAAAAAATTTTTAGGTTATTAAGGAGATATTAATAGCAAAAATTTGCAGGTTTAAGAAGCAGTTGCATTAAGCAATAAAATTACTTGGATTTCTGTTCAGTCTTACATTTCAGATATAAATTAATTTAGATTACATAATGATATAGGTTGTGTTACCTGAATTAAATCATAAAATTAATCATAATTAATCTTAGTACTTGATGGTGATCTAACTGTTGCCTTTAAGGCTAAATTTCATTGTTCAATTAATATAAAAATAGTCTGAAAATAATCCAATGATTTATCTGATTAAAAAACATCTCAGATGCTGGAAAAGGATATAAATATTCAGACACCTTACATATTGGTTTTAGCAGATAGATATAATGTAAAAAACAATCAAACTAACATTTTTGATCACTTTCAGAGATCTTTATCATGTTAATATACTAACTTTACCAATACTAATCTCTTCAATGCAAGTTAAATAATGTGTTTCTGATGACCATCTATTGTGCTAAATTACCAGCTGGGTGTAAATCATTGTGGCATAAGTTACAGACTGTAAAGAAGAAACTAAGTTTTAGATTTAGAGATGTTAGAGAGATTTAAAACAGCCTTGAAGTGCATTAATATGAGATGCAGATTCATTATTATGTTTTTGGAAAACTTTTTATGATAACTAGAGGGAGAAAAGATGATTATAATAACAATTGAATGATGGGGTGTTAATATAAAATTGTGTAAACTATATTAATGATAAAGTTTAAAGTTCATAAATTTTGAATTAGGTGTAGTGTTCCAAAAATTGAATAACCTGATGAAGATCTTTTAACTCGATCAAAAACATTAGTTTGGTTGTTTTTTATATTAATCTATCTGCTGGAACCAATACATTAGGTATGTTATTGACATACATTATAACTAGAAATTTCACCATCAAGCATGATAGATTACTTTCTATGAAAAGAATAGAGATTTCAAGAAATTCAGGAGGAATAGCTAATATTTCTACAAATTAAGTAGCCTATACTGTTCATCAGAGCATAATTGATGCATGATAATATATTTTAAATAACAGTTTCATTAGATCATTACTTCAGATTGGAGAACATCATGTGGTCAGTTAAGTTTTTAAAAAATTTGTTGAAGCTGCATTGTAATAAAATCATTGCATTGTGTAAATGCAATTATTATTTTTTTAATTTAGTAAAGTAATTTCTATAAAAAAAATTTCTATTTGAGGTGGCTTACTCAAATTTTTAACAAAAGGTGGCTTACTCAAGAATTATAATTGCAAATGTGCCAGTTTTAAGTAAAACAGAAATTAATTTTTATTTACCAAATATAAAAAATTTAACTGTATAATTGAATTAGTACTTAGAGAATAGAAATACTTTTATTTTAAATTGGCAAGCAAATAATGTTTTTATGTTAAGTTTTACATATTTTCTATTCTTACCAAGTTTATCATTCTTAATATTTTATATAGATTTTAACAAATTAAAATGTAGTAATGAATGTCAAACAATAAATATTAATGACTATATCAAATTTGAGATATATTAAAATAAGATGTAATTCATTATAGCATATTTCATGCATGCATGTATTTTAAAAAGCATTAGCATTTAAATATCTAATACAGTGGACTCTTGCTAATGCAAACTATTTTATGGAATTGTTCAAATTACATTTATATATAAAGCAAAAGTTGAAAAGGATTACAGACAAATATATAATGTGCAAAATTTTTTAAAATATACTGTATTTGTTAAAANATGTTCAGTTATAATTATATTTTTATTTTTATTTATGATTTAATTTGATTTATTTTGTTCTGTTTTCTGAATAACACATTTCATGTTTATTTTATTAAGTTTGAATAAAAAAGATTTTGTTGAATTGTATCACATTGGACATTGAGTTTTAATGAGTAGGTGTTTTTTTTAATATTAAGTATTTATTTTGCAAACAAATTTAAAAACTGATATTTAGTTATTTAAAAATTTATTAATCTTTTCTGATTAGGATTTGTTTTACTTATATTTAAAAAACAATATTAATGTCTTTGTTAACTTTTCTAATCATTCACTGACTATGATGAATAAGTCATAATGATTACAGTATTGTGAAATGTAACTAAATTTATAAATATATCCATAAAAATAATGAAATATTAAAGAATATTTTTTGAATTTAGTAAAATATTTACATATATTTATTTGATGATTAATGTTTTTGATTGTGAGCCAAGAAAGAGAATTAAAACTTGTTTAGTTTTTGTGATATATTAATACTTTATCAATGAAAATCCTATTCTTAGAAATATATTAAGATATTGGATTAAAATTTTACTTAAAATATACATTTAAACAAATACAGTACATTCTGGTTAATTGGGACATATAGTGTATTGAAACATGGAAACAAAAGATATAAGACAAATTTACTTTGCTTATTCAGGACATCTTGCCAATTTATTGGGACAAAACACACAGCAAAGAGGAGTACATGTTAATGGGATGATGTTAAAAACAAAATTAAGAGAATTAGCTACAAAGATGGGTCATACAAATTTCAGTTATAGATAGGTGATTTATCACAATGGAAAAGCAGACATGAAATAAAATTTAAAAGGGCACACACAAAAAAAAACAGCCCTGACACTATGAGTGCCAAAGAGTGGAATTGACTAAGTTGCCTGAATTGCTGCAGAAATTTAATTCTGATTGAATCTGCAATTCAGATGAAATAACCATGTCTTACCCATGCCATCCCATGTGGTACCTTGAGTTATAAACATAAAGTATTGTCAGGTTGAAAAAAGTAATGGATCACATTATAGTATTGTGCTGCTGCATTATGTCAGGAAGTGATAAACAGACAATATTAATAATTGGAATGTTACAATGAAAATGAGAATTATGTAGATGCAATTATTGAACAAGTTTTGGAAAAATACTTAAAAACTAAAGAAAATAAAAATAGTGATGGAGACAATACTCTATATTAAGACTTGTTGATTAGGAAGTCAGAAAATTTATTTCTAAACTAAGATGATATGTTATGCAGGATGGAAATGAAGGAAGTCTTATTTCTGCATTGAATTCATTGCACTGATTTTATACACCTGCTGAGTATTAAAGTGTCAAGATATGCTCAATAAATTTCTTCAAAAGTAAATATTTTTTTGTTTAATGATTATATTTTAACATGTTATTCTTAAACTTCAATTTATTTACATATATGTAGTCATATTGAATATTAAATATATTTTTGGATATAGTTTTTGTCTTTGTTGTTCACTTTGTATCTTAGATTTTATCTATTTCCTTAAAATTCACTTTATTTGGACAGCCACTTAGTCAGGTCCCAATGTGTCCCAATTAAGCAAAATTGACTGTATACAATATACTTAAGGTACAGTATGTATAAATAACAAAATTTTACTAAGGAAAACATCTATTATAATGAAGCTTTAACAAAGATAGTAATGCAAACTGCTATAACAGCATGTAAAACATGAGCAATTATTTATTATGACGTCGTCACAATGCCAGTTTGCAATTTTTAATTATATTTATTTATTTATTTAATTTAAAATATATGCTCTCCACCTCAAATTAGTAGTGGTTTGTCTCTGTATATNATTTAAAAATAAAATTCACTCAGTCAATACTCAATTGTTAAAAAAAAATAACACCATTTTTACTTTGTACAGAATGAGAATATTCTATTATAGTATTTGTTTATAATTTATTATCATCATATTCATATATTCATGTTTCTGAGAAAATGTAGCAGGTTGCACATGTCAGCAAACTTGGTGAATTTTCCCAGAAAGATGGGAAATCCCAGGTGTTTGAAGATGGTGATTGTTTATATTTTTGAATTTAAAATAATAATGGTATAATTTTATATTTTGTTTGTGTGTGTGTGTTTCTATATATATACAATTTTGAAATGTTCTGTAAAATTTTGTTTATACTGTAATACAATACATTTAATATATGAATGAATTCTAAGAAAAATTTTATTGGAAATATTATATGTATGTTTTACTCTGGTTAGTTGACTTATAAATCATTTGCTAAGTATAATCTGTAATAATTTTTCTATGATTATAATTAATAAATTTCATTGACAAAAATTTGTTAAATATAGATAAACAAACTGCAAAATGACATATGGCATTCATAGTAAAATATTTTTTACTTACATAAAATAATTATTTAAAAGATGAATTTATTGAAAATATTCAAATAAATTTTTATTGATATCAGAAAAGTTTGGATATATTCCAGACCTTGACAATGCTTTGATATACATTTCAATACTATTAATTTTTGATTTTAGTATCGATTTTTTGAGTGCTAATATTTTCATATAATACTGAGCTCTTTTATTATTAAATGAATAGATTTTATTATAATTCAGTTCGAATAATTAGTCAAGTCATCCTCCTCTCTATATAAAGCAATAACCAGTATTCAACCTTTTTATATCATCATAAATGTTATATAAAAGTATATCTTGGCTATATAACTCACAGCCATGTATATGTTTTTATTGAGATTTAATGTTTTTAGACTTTTGTGTAGTGTATGTGGTATAACCCAGTAGAAGACTTGTTTAAATTCATTATCATTTAAAGGTTAAAAACATTTCTTTTATCTAACATAATAATAAAATTGTTGTGTAGAATTGTTGGGAAATCCAAGCATATTTGAAATGACAATTGTTCAAAATTATATTTATCTTAGAAGAGGTTAACCACAGACACAATAAATATCGTATCCATCTTCCACAGCTGTTTTATTTCTTGTGCAAATGGCGTGTACTTGTTGATTTTTTCAATATGAGCAATTTTTATGTTATGAATGTTTGGAATGGAGATATTTATTATATGAGTGATCTAATTGCATTTGTCAATGAGAATGATGTCAGGTCTACAGGTATACCTCGCCTTACGTCGGTAATTGGTTCCAGGAAAACGACGTAAGTCGAATTTACCTGTCTCCGAATCTACTTATCACTAGGAAAGCATTTTAAATAATATATGGTTAATAAAAATCTATTTTAAGCTTACAAACAAATAAATTTTAGTTTTTAATATAGTACAAAAAAAATAATCTAAATTTACGAATGCGTGTACTGTAAATACAGTACATACTTGTATATATTTTAATATGATTTTATGTGCTTTAAACGTTTATCTAGTGATATTACGACTTCAATATTTGTGGCGGACAGACGTAAAGTCGAATAAAATGACTTAAACTTGATTTTTATTTTTCCATATACTTTTTTAACAAGTGATGTATAATCGGGAACGACGTAACTCGAAACGACGTAAGTCGAGGTATGCCTGTATTATGATGAATTGTTTTATCTGTGATTATGGCACTATCATAGTATATTTTGTGTCATTTTCAAATACAGCGGGTGATCGGTTAACAAACATAATCCATTCCAAGACTTTGTTCGCTATCCGAATTGTTTGTTAACCGATTATCGATTTACCATAGGTTTTAATGGGAATTTAATTAAATTGTTCTGGAGACCCCCAAAAATAAAAAATATATATTTTCTTACTACGTTTATTTATATGTAATAATAAAAATACATACATACACAGTCTTGCATAAGTAATTAATAGCATTTCAATTGTTGAAATCCCCAAGCCTCGATCTGGTTTGGATGCCATTCTAAGACTGTTGTTCTGACATCCTCCCACTTCTTCAAAGGATCTTTAATAACAGATATCGGCATTAAATCTTTTTCAGAAGAAAACATATCTCACCAAGTTTCTTGGTGTTCTTTATTCAAGAGTTCTTGGCGTTCTTCTGTTGTCAGATCCATTTCAGGTTCTATTATGAGCTCTTCAATGTTCTTCATTTCTCAGATGTAATTTTTGTTACTCCTTAAGCTGCTTGAGTCTTCTTGATTATACAGTATTTTTCTTAGATAAGATTGAACTATGGCCTACTGTAGACCTGTTCAAACCATACTGCCCAGCAACATCAGACATCTTCTGCCCACTCTCTACCTTTGCTATTATACTCTCACCTTTTAAAAATAAAAACCAATGCAAAACTTAACGAATGCCCGCCTGACAGTCTTGTGATTACTATAAAAGTATTGTTTCTGTCAGAAAAATAAAAAGCTGAAATTACAAGGGAGAATTTCAAAGTTTGGAGGAGTACTATCTGTTCAGTATATACCAGGTTGAGCATCAATGTCAATGTCTCTCATGCTTCGGAAAGTTTCGAATTGTTGCCTGAAGACAAGAGGAGACCAATTGGTATTCATTATTTTACGTCGCTTCTTCTTGTGTTTGTTCTGTGAAGTATTCGTTATCTCAACTGTTCATTAACCTTATTTTCTAAATTTATTTTTACTGTAACATAGCATCTAGAGTAGGATTGAGCTATTTGGTATATATTTCATGCAGTTGCTTTATAAAATATTTAGAACATATTGGAAGAATAGACAGAGTTTGAACTTGATATTATATTCTAAATTTTTTTTTATTATTTTAAGTTTTTATTAATCATAAAGAAGTTGTTTCAATACTGTTTTTTTAATATAGCATAATTTATTTATAAAAGTGTAAACAAGTAGATTTAAAAATAAAATTCACTCAGTCAATACTCAATTGTTAAAAAAAAATAACACCATTTTTACTTTGTACAGAATGAGAATATTCTATTATAGTATTTGTTTATAATTTATTATCATCATATTCATATATTCATGTTTCTGAGAAAATGTAGCAGGTTGCACATGTCAGCAAACTTGGTGAATTTTCCCAGAAAGATGGGAAATCCCAGGTGTTTGAAGATGGTGATTGTTTATATTTTTGAATTTAAAATAATAATGGTATAATTTTATATTTTGTTTGTGTGTGTGTGTTTCTATATATATACAATTTTGAAATGTTCTGTAAAATTTTGTTTATACTGTAATACAATACATTTAATATATGAATGAATTCTAAGAAAAATTTTATTGGAAATATTATATGTATGTTTTACTCTGGTTAGTTGACTTATAAATCATTTGCTAAGTATAATCTGTAATAATTTTTCTATGATTATAATTAATAAATTTCATTGACAAAAATTTGTTAAATATAGATAAACAAACTGCAAAATGACATATGGCATTCATAGTAAAATATTTTTTACTTACATAAAATAATTATTTAAAAGATGAATTTATTGAAAATATTCAAATAAATTTTTATTGATATCAGAAAAGTTTGGATATATTCCAGACCTTGACAATGCTTTGATATACATTTCAATACTATTAATTTTTGATTTTAGTATCGATTTTTTGAGTGCTAATATTTTCATATAATACTGAGCTCTTTTATTATTAAATGAATAGATTTTATTATAATTCAGTTCGAATAATTAGTCAAGTCATCCTCCTCTCTATATAAAGCAATAACCAGTATTCAACCTTTTTATATCATCATAAATGTTATATAAAAGTATATCTTGGCTATATAACTCACAATTCAAACATTTTATTGCAAACATTCAAAAATTGTTACAAATTACATATATACAGAAAGTTTTATCTATAAAATTACTTTATTATAGAGTAATAAAAACTTTATATTGTTCTTTTTATAACAGATATAAAATATTATTTTAGATGTGCAAAGACTTGTTTAAATTCATTATCATTTAAAGGTTAAAAACATTTCTTTTATCTAACATAATAATAAAATTATGTAGATATCTAGAATTGTTAGGAAATCCAAGCATATTTGAAATGACAATTGTTCAAAATTATATTTATCTTAGAAGAGGTTAATTGATGTTTAAGTGTCTTATGAAATTGGTTTTATCCAGACATAATAAAATTATATGACGAAGAAAATAAAGTGAAATGTGAAGTCAAAGAACCATAAATTTGTTGTTTGTAAAGTAAATAAAATCAGTGCCTTATTTATCAGCTTTAATTATTGAATTTAATGCTTAAAATTTGTGAAAATATTTTAATTCTTTTTAATTGATAAATTCTTTCTAAACATTTTTTTAAAGAATTTAATTTACGTTATTTTGTTATTTGATATAAAGAAAAAATATGTAAATAAATAAATAAAAATATGTGTATGTGTGTGTGTATGTATATTTATTTATTTATTTTTACATATTAGCTGTTTATCTCCGATGTAGCTGTTATATTGATAAACTACTAATTTTAGTACTTATTTTTTTTCCTGTTTATCATTTCAGATGTTAAAATTCCCACACAACTACAGAATTCTTAAAAGTTTTTTATTAAAAACTCTATAATTAAAAAATGTATAATTTGTTTTCTACTGTATAATCCTAATTTATATTTTAATACACTCCAAATATGTGTTAGACAACACACATTACTTATTAGGCAATACAGGATATCAAAATTATTGTGAAGTCTTTATTTTTTACATTCTGCATTTTGTCCTTGTTACAAAAGGAGTCCATCAATTTTTTATAACAAATCTTTCTTATTTATTAATTAATCACTGCTTTGTGTTAGCACATTATCTTTCTCATTAAATAACTGACTTTCTCTAAATATTTTAGTAATATTTTATGATTTACCATTTATTTTTCTTATTTTTTAGATGTAACCATAATTCAACTTTAGTTTATCAAATAATTACCACTAAATAATAAAACTTTTCATTTGTTCAGATCATTAAAAACACATTATATTTCTATATTTTTAGTTTAATTTGCTTTTTGTTATATTTATTTAAATATATCAGTTTATATAATTTTTTCCCTTCTAACTCCTTCAATTATCTCTTGCCTTCTCAATTAGAATTAGAAGGAAAGAATAATGTAGAATGTAAAAAATAAATTTGGATATATCAACTTACTTAATTTTAAATTTTTTCAGTATTTAAATGATCAGCTTTATATCATGTAATTTTATAGGCTGTTTCAAAGGCAGATATTAAATTTTATTCATCTATATATCATGCTTTACATAATACTTAATGTATTAAAATGTCATTTAGTAATTCATATGACAGCTTAAAAAGTATGTGCAAATGGTGACAGAATGAAACTTAAGATTTTTGAATTATTATTGTTCACAACACTTAAATTTATGATGGTGCACCAATCCAGTGATTCAGGAAGCCTTAGATATTCAAAATGTTTAGATAGAATCTGTAGCATAGTACAATTCATGCACAGGAGAAAGAATAATGGACATACTGAAAGTATGAAAAGAAAATAGCAAGTACAAAGACTTTAGTTCATAAAATACTTTTGGGTACATCATTATTTATTAAACTTCAAGTTTATTGTAGTTCTGTAGAAAGATAAATATTCAGATGTATATACTACTTACATATATTAATTCTTTAGTCTTTTCTGGTTATCAAAATAAATTACATTATATATGTGAAAAGACATCAATAATATAAAACTATCTAGTGATATGCCTTAGACTTTATTCAGATAAGCTTCCCCAGATATCTGTTTAGATATTTGCAATACATATTTTTAATATTAATCATAATAAAGCATATCTTATTATTAAAATGAATATTACAATTACATTTAAATTAAATTTATATTGTTTATTTTATTCAGGAATCAGTTAAAGTACAAATTCCATATTATACCTTAATAAATTGTTGCAAAATAATCAGTATTTACTAATTAATAATATTTTTATAAATAATTAAAAATATACATAATTAGTAAATACTGAATATTCTGAACAGAATTTAAATTTTTTTTAAAAATATACATAAATAAATATATTTTTAAAAAATTTTAAATCCTCTTCAGTAGAAGGTTAATAAAAATAAAAAATATTTAACTGCAAATTTATAAATTGACCTTTGTGTTTTATCATTAACAATTTTCTGCTCAACTGATCAGTTTAGAAGCAGATAAGAATACTGCTATAATTTGTTTTTTAAGTTTAAATTTAAATATATTTTTAAACTGTTGTAAGTGTTTTTAATTAAGTAATGAATGAATAACATTTTTGTTTAATATAAATATCTCTTGCAGGAAAGATCCCTTTAAAAATTTAAATAACTTTCTGAAAATTTGAGAATAATTATGGTATAATTTAATAAAATCTTTGCATGCTGCTATTATATTTATTGATTTGTTAGAGAAGTTTTTCAAAATAAATCTCTTAAAGATTTTTGTATTTTAAATTCACCAAACCTTTCCATTCAAGTTGAAGTATGGGAAATATGGAAAATGGATATTGCTACATTATTCATTTTTGCAGAAATTGAAGGGGTTATTTGCAAAATTGTTAATGGAAAATTTGCCTTCTAGCTAAGTGATTAATGTCTATTAAAACAAACTAGCCTTCGGCATTGACAGGTAAATGTTTAATTAACCAGAAAGAATTTGAAGAATTTAAAAAGAAAAAACTTATAAGCATTTTGACATAAAACTTTAAAATTTTTAACACGTCCACGTTTTATTAAGCAATGCACATAAATACTAGATTCACACATCACTTAAATCTTACATTAAACATGGATTTTATAACCGGAAAAACATTAATAAATCAAAGCAAGCAGACAGACGTTTCTGCACTTTTCATAAGGTTGGCAAGTACAGTATGTGCAGTCTTCTGTTTGAGGGACAAAAAGGCCAGATATTAAAATGTATAGGTTTTTCCAAGATTTCGGGAATTTTTATTTTTATAAAATATGTGGAGAAAATAGCACATTTTTTTCCAATTTCCATTATATGAAATTCAATGGAAAATTTTCCAATTTCCATTGGTTCATCTTAAGACGTTTTATTCTTTACACGTACGTTTATTTTTTCCACATTTGCTGCTATTGGTAGAAAGCCTTAGGCAATCGTTCTACTTGGTTGACTACAGTCTAGTTTGTAAGTGTATTAAATCTAAGGAAAACATTCTACGCGGTAATTTATTATTTGTGAAAAAATACTAACCAGCAGCAGCCGGATTTCGGTAACAGTGAGTATTTTTTCCCCCGCGTTTTGTTTTTATTTGCCAGCCCTTCTTTTTGTTGCATCTATTCTGTTAACTTTTAACCCACATAAATTACAAATCGTTGACGTTTAAGCGCTCTGTACTTTGATTTATTTCTTTTTTTAAAGAAAGAAATAAATCAAAGTACAGAGCGCTTGAACGTCAACGATCGAGACGATAATTTTGTTAGAAACGTTTAAAATCGTGCTCGTATCGATGCATTAATTTAAAATGTTCTGATGTAAAACGATATCGTTGAACTATTACTCGTGGAAGGCTAGCAGCAGGAGGAGGAAAGTTTTTGTATTTGTCCTCGGTTACTATTGTTTTAATCGCGTACAAGGTGGTTTATTACTCATAGACTACGACTTTTGTACGCTTAAGAATCGTGTTTCGTGATAATAACTGTTGCGTTTTCTTGTTTCCGAGTCGTTTTTAACGCGTAAACGAGTTTAAAATCACGTCTGTAGTCCCTAAAAAAAGTTGACTTACCAAGGGTTCGATCGCTGGCCATTAAATGCCATATTTAGACGTAAGAGGTTAGTGGGACGGCTATTTGCGTAATATTATCGAAATGGGGATAAGAATATAAAAGGATCTCTATAGCCATATAAATGATGATAATACTTCTAAACGGTACTTCATATAGTTTTTTAAATGTTTTTTTTCCTGACGAACAGGTCAAGGATGCGGCGAAAGTGCGCTTGATCTGTTTACCGTGAAGGGCATTTAGTAATCTCATTAGATAAAATATCGTTTTTTAAATGTATTTATTGGTTCAGGAATATATTTTCTGAACAAAGATCAAATATATAAAAATGTTTTTTTTAACTTCAAGTACGTTGCTATATTCTTAAAATTGAAATATTGATCAGTTTATTCGTCATGGCATCCATTTTATTCAATAATTTTATACTTATCACAAGACATTTAATTAATTAATAAGTTAGTTTCATTTTTATGATATTTCCAAGTTATAATGTACAGTACACCTGCCTATATTTAAAACGTTTTTGGTCATTCTAAAGATTACTGATATTTTATCAAAGCGTAATCGCGCTTTTCTTCTTTTTATAAATTTCGCAACTGCCAGCAACAAAAGTTGTTTTACTGGTAATATATTACTATCTTCAATCTCCACTCATCTCACTTCCATCCCCTATTGCTTTATAATGACGACAGATTACAGTTTAAAACTTTAATTCTCACGGATGCCTTTCTTTTCATACGCGTTACATATATTGTGGATGGGGTAAACGATGCGTGAAGCTTCACGCGTCAATAACTCTACATTTTTGTACTGGCATGTTCCAGGAACGGATCTCCTGATTTTTGCCTCCACTAATTTGTTACGTAGCTAGAATGCATTGTTTAATTCGTGTGGAATTTTATTATTTATGGCTGACAAAAGAGAGAGAATCGAGTACGTTGCTGACGTCAGAACACGGTATTAAAATATTCATAATGGAAGAGAAACGATGCCAACTTTTAGCAAGCCGTCTTATCAAATTGCCAAACAAGATTACCCCACCCGTTGTTCGATAAAGATCGTTAATGTTAGTCTCTTGTATAGTGGAACGTAAATTTAGGCGTTTTGTGCTATTAATAGATAAGGATTATGTGCAACTTATATTTTTAGTAATTGTACGGGATCGCCTCGTGAATGTTTAATTAGAGAGAGAAAAGGAAACATCCATTATGACGAAACGTGGCTCGCTTCTTACATCGTTTCGTCACGTGTTTTTAACGATTTATATATTATCTTTATGACTTTAGAAGATCGTGTTTATATAAATTCCTTTGATAAAATATTCGTGGAGTAAAACAAATATTTAAAACATATCTCGGACGATAAAACGCGATTTGGGTCACTTAACTCAAACAAGACAAAACTTTGCGGGGGGTTTATTTAGTTTTTAGATTTTTTTTTGAAAAATTGTTTGCCTATTCGGTTAAATTAGTAAATGCTACGTCGAGTGTGAATTATTGTTACGTTTTTCAATTAAGAATCGAGCAAATTACGGTCATTTATGATAGATTGATTCGAAAATTGCAAATGGCGATTGTGTAGATTTCAGTTGCCGTTTTTTACGCGCGTGAATTTTGAACGTTTTATTATAAGCAGATACGTTTCAGTTGTTAACTAGGAGAATATTTAGAAGGTAATCGATGTTATCGGAAGGTTATTAAAGTTAAAAAACGAGGCGGGTAAGCAGGAAATATTTTACGTTAAGGTCGGACGTCCGGTAATTGGTGACCGTAACGCCTTTTGTTACTTTTGATGTAACGTTTCGAACCGGAAGCAATGAAAAAGTGAGATTTTTGGAAGTTTTATTGGCGTTACGATAATAAACTACACGTTAAGATGTTATGGATTTATCATTGTTATTTATTTACCCTTTATTTTGTATTGCTAGGCCGAAACGGCTGGAAATGGGATTCGGAGAAGTAAAACTGGATGCAGGCGCTGCCAGAAAACGCCTAGCGATATCACAGGACCCGTCTACTTTCTATTACGCGAGCAGGCCAAATCACAAGTTGCCATAAGGGTGAGTAAGATTTAAAAATTTTAATATAAGAATTTCATAAAGAAAACATTTTAAAAAACGAAAGTGTCCGTATCGTCATTTCAAATCTTATTAGCTAACGTGTCGATTTGCGACACTCGCGTGCGTTCCGAAACGAGTAAGATTTATTTTCTTTTTTAATAAAATCTATAAAATGTTAGTGTAATAAAGGCACGTCTACAGTCGTCGTTTCTATTCCGAAGTTTCGTCAAGGTCGTACTCAGGTGCTGCGTGATGATACAGCTGTTATATCCGATATGTCATACAAACTGACGCAGGACAAATATTAACATTCGTAAGATACCATTGGATGCTATCGCGATCATAATTTGATAACACGTTACAACATCGTAATTGAAATAGGACGTGACGATTTTAATAAATATTCTATACACAGACACACATTCTTATATATATATAATCTGCTGGAAATAAATCTTTGACTTTCTCCTTGATAAAGTTATCAGTAATTGGCAGAGCAATCGTTAGTTGTCGCAGCTCAAAACCGGTTGATTTACCTTATCGTGTATCCAATATATTCTGCGTCGCAGGTGGAACTTTGCCTTTATTTCTCCGGCACCAGCTATAGAATTACAGGTTTTCTTAATGAACTGCCATGCCGTTTAATGCCGCATCGGAAGACTAATACGCATTTTTATCTCTGGTTTTAATTCTCATCTGCCTTTTTATAATTTTGGTTATTTAATTATTGGCCGCTTT
Organism: Centruroides sculpturatus; assembly: GCF_000671375.1. Lineage (NCBI taxonomy): Eukaryota > Metazoa > Arthropoda > Arachnida > Scorpiones > Buthidae > Centruroides > Centruroides sculpturatus. The sequence goes on along the minus strand of NW_019384339.1, from coordinate 576,493 downwards.
GGCGAGGTGAGTATTTAATTTCGAATGAGCGGCAACCAATAGCATTTAATGCTTTTAGCTTAATTTTCATTAGTCATGTTGATAAAATTGCTATTATGTTAACTGTGAATTATATAATGATAAAACTCGATTTTATTTATCGTCGCCATTGTCACAATCGTCGTTATCGTCAGTTCACATTCAAAGATGATGATTACAAATGAGAAAGTTATATTTAACATGAGACAATATAAAACATAATTGAGCAACTTTTAATTCTTATTCCTGATGGATTTGCATTGTCCTATTGATCCCAGTGGATCTTCTTGTTTGATCAGTTTTCTCTAGTTTTGTTTTAGGATACGTTTAATTTTCACAACAGAAGAGTGCATTTGTGTTTCGAGAAGACATACTGAATATATAGTACAATTAAATGCATACAAAAAGTGTAAATAATATTTATATTTTTATATATATTTTTGGATTCTATGAGCTTTTTTGTTCATGATATAAGAATCATTCATTATTTACTTGGTTATGGTACTTACAATCGTATATAATTTATTTTGGGCATTTTTTTCGACATACATATAAATTTAATTAGAAATGTTTCATATTTAAATGTTACTTTTTTTTTCATTATTTGAAATATATCTAGTATATATAGTTTTTATTCACGATATTGTAGAAATATCTGACAAAGTTGGCACATGTACAGTGTTTTTCTTCTGAAGAACTAGTGGCACATAAATCACAATATTCTTTAGAAACAATATATTACAGTTGACTCAAATTTTCCTCATTTTCATCACCATACAGAAGTTTTCATTACTATCATCATTAAGGCTAATATTATCATCACTAACGCTTATACAGAGTGTATAATTTTTCTCTTATACACTTTGTAAAAATGTACAAAGAAGTAAGAAAATAGAATAACAATGTGAACTGAACTAAAGCACGAACAGAAACGAAATCAAATTCTAACACAAGAAACAAATTTTGCACCTGTGTTACTCTTTCATTTTTAGAAAGAAAGAAAATCTAAATTAAAAGATAAGAAATGCAGATAAGAGAAACTTAGAGAAAACAAATATGCAGAAAAAATNATCCTATGGATATTTTGTTTCCAGCCTAAAGCAACTGGAGAACATAAAACAAAACCCACTCAAGCAAATGTGAGAGAATTAAGAGGTCTTGGTTTATCACCAGATTTTGTAAGTGTAATTTTATGAATTAAATTTTTAAAGTTTATCAAAAAATTTAAAATATGGAGTTTTAAATATGGAATATTTAAAACTCCAATTATGTACTTGCAGTTGTTATTATATCTCAAAATATAAATTTTATGCCTTTTTAAATTGTGTTTTCATCATTTTAATACAAAAACAAAATTTCCATGTAAAGTACTGCACATGCTAAGATTATAACATAACCTAAACTCTGATAATACCAATACTGTTTCATTTACAGATTTTAATTGCTAAAAAAAATTAAATAAAAACATTTATTTTGAATAAAGTTATCATTTTTAAACTAAATTACTTTAAAATTTTGCTCTTATTGAAAGAGTTTTGTCTTGTGTCTTACTTTCAATACTTGCATAGTGTCTATTGCCCTATCTGAATAATTCTCTGTACTATCAAGGGCAGTGATGATTGGTGAACAATATTTAATAATAATTTTTATACACTTGGATGGTTTTAGTTTCTTACTTTTAAAACTTTTGAAATTATGTTTAGTGCTTTTGCTATGGATGAATATTAAAAGGGAAAATAAGAAATTGAAGATAATTGTTTTATAATGAGTAAAAATTGCAACGATTATGCGATAAGCTTTTATTATTTTAATTACTTTCGTGTTTTCACTTTATAGAATGACCTTATTCTTTACCATTGTTATTTCCTGTAATTGTCAGTAATAATACTGAAATCTTGGCTAGCCAAGCTAGTACTGCTTGAGGCAAGTTTGACTAGAAAATTTATTTTTATCCTCTTCAAAAGTAGTTGTAAATCATTTACAAAGTATAAACGTTTTAATGATTAGAAAAGTTATGATTCATGCTATTGTTCTAGAGTACTAAGACAAGATACAAATTTTATAATTATAGTTTATGTATAGAAAAAGTCAGTTGAATAATTAACATAATTCTATTTTTTCTTAATTCAGGATTTACAAGAACAGTTGAAAGTTGTCGAAGGCCGTCAGGAGGATATGGTTCTAGCCATTCATGACATTCAAAACCACCTCGTATGTTTTAAAGATCATATAAATGAATTTCCTCCAATACAGCAGAAGTGCACATGTAATACAGAAAAATTAAAATCTTGTGATATATCAAGGATTTCCAATAATAAGAATGTTACATCAAATAGAAAACTCAATGTTTCTGCTAAAAGAGAAAATTTTATGCCTTCTGAAGATGTTTCCATAACATCTGCTTCTAAATTAAATCAAATTAACTGCATATCTAAACAAGATGAAAAGTCTAATATGACTGTAGATACAGTTATTGTTGACATAGATAATAAACAAGATAGTGGATTAGAATCCGATTGCCGTGAACAAGGACATGACAGCACTTACACACTCACAGATAGTGTTAGATATGTGGGAGAGAATCGTGACATTAATGACGGAAGCATTTTAAGTTCTAAAGATGAACTATCATTACTTCTTGATATGATTAGTCAAAGAGGATTATACCTACAACAAGAAGTTGCAGAACTAAAAAAACAGAAAACTATGGCAGAAGAAATACCTTTAGAAAGTAAACAAGAAGTTAAAAAACTGCATAATGATAATGTTCAATTACAACAACAGTTATCAGCAGTAGAAGAAGAGAGAGAAAATTTAAGAATACAGTTGTCTCATTTAGAATCGGCTAGTCAGAAAATGGAAAGTGAACGAAAGAGACTTCAAGAGAGATTAGATGCAGCTATGTCAGAGAAACAGCAGCTTGTATCGCGAATTGACGGACTTCACATGCAGTTTGTAAAACACGAAAACGGCATATCTAAACCTGGCAAGAACAGCAGCAGTGAACAATTATCATTAAAAGAGAAAAGTAAAATAATTTTAAATAGCGAAGAGAATCGTAATAAAGTGTCTTCAATTTTAAAAGAAAATAATGTATTGGAACTACAGCGTCAGTTATTGACATACACTGTGGAAAATGAAGTTCTTCAAACCAAATTAGAACAGACACTACAGATTTATAGAACTAGAGTTTCACAATGGGAGAAATCAGAAACTATGCTGAAAACTCATATCAAACAATTGATGAAAGAGAAAGCCTTTTTGCATAAGAAACTGGAAGAAATGTCATATGAAATAACCACTACTAAAGCTAATAATAAATTACTCGAAAGAACTTTACACACCATGAGTCATAATTTTGAAATAAAGAGACCAATTTTAAAAAGTTTACATCAAAATGGGAAAATGAATGAGTCTGATATGTTTCCACATCATAATTTTACTGTGATGAAAGATTCCCAATTTTTAAATGATTATGGAGACAAAACACAATCTCTTCCAACTATTTTATTAAATCAAAATGACAGAATACACTATCCATTTAACAATAAACAAAAAAGCTATGACTGTGATGCTCTTCCAGAAATGTTAAATCATCAACTGTCACTGAATTATCAGAATGGCTCTGGTGTTAATGAAAACAAGCAATTAATTAATTTTAATGATAATGTTGACAATATCATGAAACATGTACAGTGTAGACAGACAATCTCCCACATTAAAGAAAATTGTGATAATTTCTATTTTACACCCATTCCAATCACAGAAATGGATAAAAGTTCCCCAAATAGGATTGCTCCTCATTCAGATCAGCATCCATCTTTAATTGACAGACCTATTGAAAGTGAAATTTGGAATAAAATTCCAAAATCAATAGAATCTAATCTTTCGGGGTCGGGTAATCGTGAAGCTTGTTACAGCAACGACTGGGAACAGCCCACACTAATTGATATTCAGAGCCCTGTTAAGAAAAATAGTTATCCATATTATAAAGATGACATGGATTTCGATAGCATCCGTAGCGAGTTTGATCCTCTTTCGACTAACAATAATGCTTCATCCAAGACCGAATCTCAGCACGAAATAATTGATTCCCTTAATCTTTACGTTTCAGGACAAAAACAACTGTCTTCGACAGGCGACAGCCTTCACAGTGCAAGTCTGGAACCAGGAATATCTTCAAAATTCATTCCTCAAAATAGAAAATTCAACGAACCTTTAGATGTGTTCATAAATTCTTCAAGAAGATATCCTCAAGTGTCCATCTTGCGAAATGGTAAAATTGGACAGTTAGAGAAGACCTGGCCTATTTCGTCATCTCGTCCCGACATGACAAAAAGTCTGACTGACCAATACGACTTAGGGAGTGGTGAAAACTGTCATTCCATTCTTGGTTTCATGTCTACAACAGAAGGTGAAACACTTTTATGAGACAGATAATTAAAGATGATGCAGTGTTGGTTTATCTACAGATATAAAATTGTAAAAAGTTTAGTGCAATTTGTGGTTTAGTGATAATTTTTTTTTTTTTTTTATTTGTTTTTGCTTAAAAATCAAGCAAACCAAAGATTTATTTTAATTTAAAAATAATGTGTAAATACTTATATATATATATATATATTTCTACACAGCTCATCTTGCATTTAGCATATACTGTATTTTGCAGCTATTCAGAATAGATAGAATTATCAAGATACATACAGTATAATATTTACATTTTTTTTCGTATATTCTTTATTTTGTATTATATTTGATTTTTATAGACTTTTATGAACTTTATTTCTTCCTCTTTTGAAAAATATTGATAATTGATTCAGGTTGTAATTAAATTTTGAGTATTTTCAAAATGTTGCCTATGACCTGTGCCTTTGAAAAATCATATTTAAAGTTTTTCTATGTTCATATGCTAAAATCAACAGTTATAGAAGAGTAAATTATTTCTTCCCAGTTATTTTGAGTTTCTTTTAAATTTATTTCCATTAAAGAAGTTTAGAGAAATTTTGAAGCACTATTAAGTAATGTTTTTCTTACTCTGATTCCTAAATCGTTGAGTTTTATAAATAATTTGTGACAGAACTGAAATTTACCATCTGAAATTTGTTAATATTTTAAATATATTCATATGTAGATAGTATGTGATAATCATAATTTCCAAAATGTGGAAAGATTCTTGCCTTAAGATTCTCTTAGGAGAATACTGTATTTTGAAAATATCCTAGTCAGTGGAGCAGTTTAACATATAACTCTTAAGGGACCATAATTCTGTATTTTGTCAAGTGTCGATACTTATGTAAGTACTTATGTAGAGCAACATGTTTGGTCATTTATTGATTACAGCAAGTGTTGTATCAAAGTAAGGAGAATTATTTAGTGCTTGGATAGAAACCATGTTTGTTTAATGGAAGGAAAGGTTTATTTGACAGTTTCATTTTGATTTGTTTAAGAACGACACACATTCAAACGTTCTGCAACATTTGTGCCAGAGATTAGATTATCTTGCACATGGATGCTTTATTGTATTAAAATTCTTCCCATATACAATACAATGTAATTGAAAACAAATGTGTGTGTATTTTGAAGAAGAAAAGTTGTTTAAAATGAAAATATTTATATTTGTGTCAGATTTTTTTTAAAATAGAAAAAATATATATATGAAATAATAGATCATGTTTGGCTTTTGAAATTTTATATTATTTCAATAATTGGAGCAAAAATAAATTGATGTTTACTGTTAGAGTTCTAATGAGTGTAAGATATCATTGATATAGAATGTGTATCACAAACAGAAAATTTTAAAAATTGTGTGACTAAAGTTCTCATATAAACCCGTGAATATGCAATTGAAACTTTTATGTTAATTTTATAGATGATGATTAATAAAATACATTGCAAGATATTGGAAAATTGTCTGAATTTTTTCCTGCTATATCTAATAGAAACAAGATGATACTTTAATTGTAATAAGCTCCACCCAATGATATGTCGTTCCTCAGCAAAGGGTACATTATATTGTATACAATTACAGTATTAGTTTTCAAAACTTGGTAAAGAAAAATTAATTTCTAACATTGATTTTTCACAAGAATGAATATTTTCAGAACAAATAATTCTTGACTGGTCAAATTAGCACATTTATTTTCCCATGAAAATCTTGATATAAAACATGATTTTCAGCAAGAAGCAACAGATATAAATTACAGTTTGAATACATTTATACACAAAATAACTTGCATGCATACTTTGGCATGCATTGTCGTCGAACATAAAGCGTCGGTATAAAAATCGGAATTTAACACAGTGTGATTTTAAAAACGGTAGCTTAACATCAAACTAAAAACATTGACGTAACAATAAAAATAAACAAAAACGAGTATTTTACCGGCAAAAAACAGTACAAATCATAAATAATTGAGCCATTGTTTCTTCAAAGTTGAAAATTATACACAATTTGGCTGCTGTTGCTGTTATTTTAAGTTCCAGTGCAATTCTTGCAGTTTAAATAATTCTCTAAAAGACGGTGCACTAATAAGCACAATTCACACCACAAATTTATATATGTATATATATTTATATATATTTATGTATTTATATTACATGAACGTTCCGAAGTTAATCCATTACGTTTACCAGACGAATGCGACAGCGATAAGAAACAAATGCTATTTACGGCATTTTTTTAACTCTGATCTTCAAAACAATTTACTAAATTCTTCTCAAAAACATTGATAAAGTCATAATTGGATGGCTAAAGGTGGACAAATAGTTGAAATTTTAGACAGTTCAGTTTCTTTGCCGTGGAAGAACCAGCTGTCTCTTACACAACACTTGCTTACGTACAATACCATTACATACAACAAGTAAAAATACTTTTTTGTTTTTCGATAACCCATCTAAAACCAAAATATTTACAAAAAATATCCTTCGTGCTATTTATATATATATTTATTCATAAATAAAATTTCGAGTCGTAAGGATAAACCTTGCAAGCAAATGGTAACCATCAATATTCGTTGTACTCATTGAAAATATGACAAAACTCGAAGACATGCTAATTATATGGGTGTAAGCTGTACATACCATCATGCACTGTACAATAACAAGACTAGATAGATACAAGAGTAAAAAAAAAATTCACAATGAAGAAATTTTTTTTAAGTAAGTACCTTTGCATTTTTTGGTGATTAATCTGCATGGATATATTTTCAATGGAACTAAATAATTTTCAAAAAATGCAAAGGTGGGTTTTTGTATGCTTATTTCATTTTCTTTTTGCAAGGTGATGGAGCTAGTTTCAAAACTGACCAGTGCAAATTAAGCTCCCCTAGTTTGTGAGTTAACTCAAATATATGATTAAATAAATACTATGCATTCATTGCGATTTCACCCAAACCATCAGTCTTGGATGTACGATGCTTCCAATCTCGCAATTTACAGTCCGTGTTTTACCGTTGACCACGAAGATGGCCTCGTTTGCCGTGGTTATCATGTAGGTACCGAAAATACCGGCACCGGAGATTGGTCGGTTTGTGTTTCCCCACTGCGCCACTCTCGGATCCATCGCTCTTCCGATGCCCGTTATCATTTCCACTTTGCCGTCTGCTAAATCTATGAAGAGAATGTCCTCTTTGGTGGCTGAACTGGCATAGAGATCGTAACTGTGTGTCGTGCGAGAAGGAAAAAATGTAATGTCGCTAATATGTAGTGTGGTCTTGACATCAAACAGAAACTTTGGACCTGAAAAAGTTTGTTAATTATAAAAACTTTTACATTAAAATTATATTTTTAATTTTAAACTATTTACCATCTTCTGTTATTTCTTGTGTCACAATTATGACACTGTTATTGCTGTTGTGAAGAGTGACGACACGACGAGAATCTGGTGACACTCTCGGACGACCAAACAGATTTACTTTGTGAGCCAGAACTGTATCTGTTAAGTAATCTAGAACAATTTGTCCAGTTGGTTTATCCGTGATGGGTTCAGCACATTCCAAAATCACAAAACCACCTGAGAAAATTAATTTTTAGTTATGCAGTAAGAAAATTTTTAACATTGTTGGGATGTTTAAAAATTTACCTAGAGAGGAGAAGTCTGCATTTTTAGGCACACAGTTGTATGGTGTCAAATCTACAGTTTTACTATATTTCATTGACTGTAGATCTAGCTTATACATTCCCCTCTGATTAGTATGGACCACATAACCGTACTTCCAACTGTGTTTGAAGTCTTGAGTAGAAGGAATGAAAAGTCCACTAACCTAAAATGACAATTAAATTTCAAGAATATGAATCTTAAATTTAATAATTTCCAAACAAAAAGTTTATTGGCAGAGAATACCAGATCAAAGTGACCGTCGACTGGCTCTGGATGAACAGTATGATGCTTTTTTTTCTGACTGGCATCTCTAATGATCTGAATGGTTTTGGTGCCTCGGTCCTGTGGTCCTCTCCAACATAAAACCCAAACTTGATCAAAATGTGGTACATAGTGCAAATCAATTGGGTATTTATCCGTCACAACAACCTGTATTAAATATAAGTTTGTTAATTAGTTATTGGATTAATCTATATCAAACTCAAGTAATTAAAACTTTCTTAAAAAGGTTTTGTAAAACTTACATCAACCACAACCATTTGGATGCGTGATATTATTAATATTCTGTCTTTTGAAGGTTGCGAAACATAGATGTAACGGTCAGCAACGTTAATGGCTCTACCCCAAGAACAGTTAATGCCTCTGTCTCCACATACGTATTCTTGTGTACCAGGGATTATGTCTGTGCTCTGAATCTGATGATACAGTCGACAGTTATCGGGATTGTACACAGACATTCCCCAGTCATGAAAGACAAAGAATCTGCGTTCTTCAGACAGTGCTAGAAGAATGTGACATATTAATCTAAAACTCTAAAAATATTTTTAAAAATAGTACAAAGACGTATTTAAACAGATTAATAATAATTATATCATATATTTTTGGATATAAATTGGACATTATCCGAATATTGTGGTAAACAGGGTTAAAATTCCAGGTCAGACTGATTGCTTCTGTCAGAATATTCTAAATTATTTAATTAAATTTCAAAGCACAAAATACCTTTAGACTAAATAATCTGGATTTTACATAATTATGAGCTAGAATTAAATGTATCTGTCCTATTTATTAGAAATGCTTTTTTAAAAATTGCCAGAACAAATTTACTTTTACAAAAAAAAAATGTATTTATTAATTTTATCATTGTGCCACTGCTAGAAGACTATTTTAACTTTTATGCATTGGAAGGCGGACGAGTAGCCTACAATAAAAGGTCGACTTTGCCATGGAATTGTTATTACCTCAACAGCGTGTGAAGGGACCAAATGAAATTGACTCATCCTGTATGTATAGTCTCAAGAAATATATTTTTTTGTAAAAATATTAGAAATGCTGTTATATCAAATTTTATTAATTTAAAAATTCACAGAAATAGTCTAAGAAATTCATGTTGTTCAGCTTATGTTTAAATATATATTGTACTATTTTTACACACATACAACATTATGTTATTTTTAACTATAATTTTTAAAAATCTACTAAAGAGAATTACTATAGTTCCAAACACAACTTCAAATACTGAAATCAATTCTGTGTTAGAGTTCTAGGCTAAATTTTTAATTTTCTAATAATGATGATAAACACATGATATAGGGGATAATTTTATGGCTCTGATAATCTTTCCTGCCATTCTCTTCTATATTCTGTTGAATAAGCTAAGCATAGAAATCATTTGAGTTAGCACTAATGTAGGTATCCCTCCATGTCAAAATCCAATATGATATCTATGTTAAGTAGAGATGGCTGTTAAAGCCATGTTAATTAAAACTTCTGCCACAAATATAAAGGGATTGCTACAATTAATTTTGCATAATAATCTTTTGATTATAAAATTTGTTCATATAAAAAGCAAATATTAAATGCTACAGAATGATTATAATTTTAAATTTGTATTACCATTTAATTATCTTTAAAATAATTCTCTTCTAATTTTATAAAATTCACCATGCAATATTTTCTCTAATCTGATGCAGGTCCTAATTCTCAAAAACCACAAGACCAAAAAAGTTTGTTGGCAAATATAATGCTTGCTTATATCTAACAATGTAATCCTGTGAACAACATCTATTAAAGACTGGCAAAGGATATGGAATAATAAGGAAACCAAACACAACAAAAACCAGAGAAGGCCAAATAGACATTAATCACAACAGAAGGATGTGTTGTCATAGGAGCCATAGGAGAAGTGACGCAAGGCAGGGCAGTAAATTAAATGTTCAAATCTAACATGCTAACATAATGACAATTGAATGAAATTAACTTTACTATGCATCATTTTATTTTAGCATAAACAAGTGTTTTTAGCTTATTTAATTAGCCATCACCAGGTTCTAACTGCATTATTTATCAAATTCTAGAACACTGATTCAAAAATTATTCAAATGTAGGATCATAGAATATATACTAAAATGTAGTTAATTTGAATATATTTTTGTCCTTGATTCTAATGCACGTTGTAATTTCAGAGACAAAGCTCTGCCAAAAAGACATGCTACATTCGAGTAACTACAGTAAACCAGCAATAACTTACAGTGAACTCTCAAAGGACTGAGATAAATTGTTCACTATATACATAAATAACAGCAAGGATCAACAAAATTGTTCACTATATCAGATGGTCACTACACCAAGAATGCACTCTAGTTCATTCTAATCAATTATACTCTTCAGATTTGTTCTTTTCAACATTTTTTATTACATACATATATATAATTATATATTATATACAATGGTGGCTCTTTCATAAGTACTACAGAGCTGCAGCCCCTCCAGATAATAAAACAGGAACTTTTATTTTATCACTATTCTTTAATTTTTATTTATATATATATATTATATATTTACTTACAATAGATAATTTATCGATTTTAGTTTTATTAATGATATAATTTTTTCAATCCATATTGATTTTTTTGTTTTTTACTTTTATTGCTGCAGCCTACAAATTCTTACGAGCAACTGCTGATTACATATTTTTCTCTTTAGTGATGAGAACAATTAATTATCAGTTCATTGTATTTAAAGAGTTCTAATAAAAATTTAGATTTAACATGATTAAACTTATATCTTCAATCTGGTACAATATCCTCTTATTATTACATACATTTCCTGAATATTTAGTTGAAACACTTAAAGAATTGTTTTAAGAAAATTATGATGTGAACTTAGATTGATTTGAATTTATTAACATATTAGAATAACACTTATAGTGGGGATTCTGTGGCCATTGAATTGAACAAGTAATATGGTATGGGCTCCCAAATTCCAAACTTGTCACAGTTTTTCTTTCTTTTGACATTCTCTTTGAGAATGCTTTGGAGCAATGTCAAACAGAATGTCTCTTCTCTATCTTGTAATAAATCTTCTGATAAATTCAACCCTATTTTAACTGATTTGTTAGAATAAACTTATTGACTTCTGGAAACTGTTAAGCATAAACTTATTTGGATTATTGACTGCATTAATTTTAAGATAAGCCGATCTTACAATAACATCTAAAAATGGCTACTGGAGACTCTAGTGATTCCTAAATATCAAAATAGAATATGACATCCAGAAGAACATAGAAAAAAATTAGAATCTATATAAAAAATAAAGAGAAATGTTCAGATAAGTTCTAACTAGCATGCATAGCACAAATTCCATATGTACAGTATACACTACTTAGAACTTAACTCTGTGGCCACGTACTGTTAGCAGTTCAATATTGCTTTACAGTTCTCGGAGAATATAAGTTTGATAACCAATGACAGATACAGTATTGTGTGTAAAATTATTTAATAATAGATTTAATGTGAAAGTAATTGTTCCCTTGGACATAGATAAATGTATTATATATTTCATTGACTTCTTGGATATTTTAACTGGTCATGTTCTTGCATTGCATACAATCAATAATTTTCTAAAAAATTCAAGTTATTAATTACAGTTCCAAATTGCAAAATATACAAAGATTATTCTTCTAAAATAATTTAAATCTAGTAATTTTTTATATTTATTTAAATCTCTCATGGTCAAACTGTGTGTTTCATTTTATGTTTAACTTTATTTTATCTTCAATTATAGTAAGACAAATGTTTGTTATTAAAACTGTACTCACTTGGAGTAGGCTGGTCTTGTACAACTAATGAACTTATGTCACGTGTTGTTCCTGCAGGATTAGTTGCCACACACATGTATGCACCTGTATCGCTATACATGATTTTTCCTACTACAAGAGCCGTGCTGTTACCTGCAAGTCAAATGTAATTAATAACATTGAAAATATATTATGAAATTTAACATCTTTTATTAACTAACTTGCCTATTATTTTGTATTTTTCGTTATTCATTTTTAATTCTTCATCGTTCTTCAGCCATGTTACTTTGGGCATTGGAATTCCACTCACGTGACATTCCATTTCCGCTAATTCTCCCGGAGCGTGATATTGTAACTTGGGAACAACATGAACTTCCGGAACACCTTTGTTGTGAGTAAGTTTATTTTTCTTTATCTTATATGTTTAAACTTAATAAAAACTTTGCAAAAAATATATATTAAAATGAACTTACTCTCTACATGTAATACATGAGTTTGGATGACATCCTGATTACGCTGTGCGTGGCATGTGTATTTTCCAGCATGTATCAGTTGTACATTGGTCAAATAAAGAGAACCATCAATAAAAACCTTTTGAGAAAACAATTATAATTGTAAAGGTTATTAAATATTATTTTAAAAAACCACTCAAGTTCTAGAATTATTCTATTCTAAATAATATAAAAGAAATTTCATTAATTGTTGTTTGTTTTAAAATAATTAACATACTTTAAAAATTATTTTAAAACAAACAACAATTAAACATACTTTAAAAAATCTTGAATGTCAAATATATTTTCAATATTCCATACATAAATCTATAAACTTACTCATGCATTATGATAAAGATAATAAATAGTAGTAAAAATATTATCTCCATTTTAATCAAAAATTCAAATTTGATTATAATTGCAATAGAAATTAAATGTTTTCAGGTCAAAAAACTTTTTTTATAATAGAAATAAATTGTAGATCAAATTTTGTTCATTTTTAAAAATTCATCCGATAAATTAATTTTACCTTTAAACAATCCTAAGACTAATAAATATGCATAAATTTCCAATAATAGAAACACTAAAATATAACACAACCATGGTATTAAACTGTAAATTTTTTTCCCTCATGAATTAGCAAAAGGTTTTTTTCAAAATGTCTTGTCTTTTGGCTGTTTATAAAATAGAAATTCTTACTTTAATCTCTTCTTCTGTGAGGACCGAAAGGTCCAAATCATTTCTTCTCCAGACAATGGGCGGCGGAGGAGTTCCAGTCACGTCACATTTGATTTCGACATTATCTCCTATCCGTGCAGTAACATGATTGATTTCTAGACCCTTATCTAATGATACCACAGAGACACCTGAATTTAAAAATCACATTATGGCATTAAAACATCTTATATTAATAATAATAGAAAATAAACTTAAATTTGTCTTAGCAACAACTTTTACAGTATTTTATATAATTTTTGCATTAATCAGTTGTTGTCTGTTTAGAGTATGTTTTGACATTACTAATTTACTTATAAGAAATTAGTAATGTCAAAAATAAATAGTAGTAAAAAGTAAGCAAGAAATTAATCACAATTATTTAAATTATGCATGCTTAAAAAATGTATAAATTATCCACAAAGAATCTCATCCACATGGTATAAATTATATTCTACAAGTTGCAAACATTATCTAAAATGGAAATTTATTGCATAATAATTTTTGTTAATTAAAATTTATATTCAAAGTAGTGTTTAGATTAAGTAGATAAAAAGTTTTCATGTATAAAACTTGAGAAAATTGCTTCAAGAGACCTGCATTGAGTTTGAGTAGTCTGTCAAATTTTTAAATAATTGATTTGGGTCAATTTTCTGCATCATTACTTGTTCACTTTTACTTAATTAAATATTGTGGTACAAATACATAGCTTAAAAGAATTTATCCAATTTGAATCGAGATTAAATATATATGAAAGACGTTCGAGGTTGCTTTTGCATTTATACATTTTTATTTAGTTTAATTTCAATAAATTTACATATAAAGTAATTGGTAGTTTAAATGCAAATCGAATGCGAGCAGGTGCCGAGTCAATCAATAGTAATTATTCCGTTGCAAAACGAACGGTTCTATTAGCAGAGCAACGAAAGATTGGACAACTTACTGTATAACTTACTAAAAGCAAGATAGAACTCGTTGATGTTTAATTGTCCATCGTGATCCGTGTCGTCGAACAGCAGCATGTCCGCCAGGATGCAGAACGTCGACAGCTGGCCGAGGTGGTCTTTGGCGGCTGCCTGCCAGAGTTCTTCGGCCTCCAAAAGTCCATCGTTATTCTGGTCGTAATGGGAAAACATAATGCTCACCAGGTACTCATTACCTAAGAAAACATGAGATTTAACATTAAGAATAATTTGTAGGCAGAATAATAAACAAATAATTGATCTAGATTAATGCAGATTTGAATTATGTAGAGTATGGTATGGCATAACGTGCAAAAGTTGTAAGAGAAAAATAATAAGTTCAGTTCCCTCCAGAGTTTGACGAACTTCCATGTGGTCAATAAATTATAAATGTTTGAAAAATTTATAATTCTCTCTCTATCTTAAAAACTGTATAGTATGACTTGTTTAAAAATTTATTTTAATTACATCTCAACACCTAAAAACAAGATTAAGCATCACTTTTTAACTAAATTGGACTTTTATAGAAAGAAAAACTTTTTTGATAAAGAAAATATAACAAAAAAATTTAATTACATTATCAATTTTTAAAATATTTCAAGAACGTTAGAAAAAGTCAACATTAGATATCTTACCCAAATTTTATTGAAAGTTATTAAAATTTCTATATATTTATTTTTTTTTTAACTTTTTTCATAAATTTTGTTCTATTTTATTTTTTAATAGTATATCCTGTGGAAATTAACTTTAAATATTTAATAAAATAAACTTTAAATAGTAAATATAGTTTTTACACAAAATTACTTAATTTTTTTCATTTGTATCTTTTAAACATCTATCAAATGCAATATTACAATTACAGTTTATATTAAATTACCTCGATACATATAATTCATTTAACATTATTTACCAGATTTTTTATTATCCATGAGTTTAGCATTATTGTAAAGTAAGAGATTCTCCTTCATAAAATCGTATTCGTCTTGGGGGCAGTCTCGATCGCTGACCGTTTCAGTCGTCGTCGAGAGCTGCATCTCCGGCTGCGGTAGATTGGTCCAGGAGGTGGGTGCTTCGGTCTTCTTTTCGTGGTCGGCATCGTTCAAGATCTCGGCTGCGTGACAATTTAAGAGAGTGTAATTTAATAAATTACACTTTACTAGATATTACAAAATCATGCAAATTAAATAAAAATGCTAAATTTGATTAATAACTGTATAATTTAATAGAAATTTATTATTGTCGAAATGATTTAAATAATGAAGGAGAAGACAAAGTGACAAGAGACAAGTTAAGTAATTTATGTCTTGTTTATAAAAGCAATTTAAATTTTAAGAAGGAATTTTTAAAAACTGGATAAATGTTGGCAACAAAATGATGACTTTTACATATTCTATCTTTTTCGTGTTCTATTCGATAAATTATCATCAACAAGAATTAAACGTCACAAATGCTGGTGTTTTGATAATTAATCCTTTAAAAAAAAGTCTATTATAAGCACATAATATAAACAAGTATGACAAAAAAAATCAAAATAATTTCTCAAGAGCACTTAATGAGGGGGAAAACAAAAATCTCTCCAGTGTTTCACCAAAAGTTAAACCTTTCTAAACTCATATATTCTCCTATATTAAATTAATCTTTCTTGAAATCATGTCGTCCGCTTGATTTGTACATTAAAGAACTTTTCATCTCCATTACACTCCATTCATTTTTCTACTAAATTATCTTTTTTTCTTCTTCTTCTTTTTTAAGTAATTGAGAAAGGCTGAATTTGAAGTTGAATATATTCTGATTAATGAATTCCTAAAGAACTTGATATTATTATTATTTTTTCCCTGGTAAGTAATAAAACTATAAAAAAAATTTTATTTTTATAAAAATTCTAATTAAAAATTAATCTTGTATAAACTGTACTAGATTTTTTTATTCCTTTGTATTAAATAATTTACTCGTGACAAAAAAAATATAAGACTATATAATGGCAAAAACAACTCAGATAACTTTTATTCTAAATATCCAAACAACAATTTCTTATGACAATAACTAATTTTCAAACAGAATTCAGTTAGTTAAATATTCATTAAAAATTTGAAAAAATAATTAAAAATTTTTTGTTTGTTCTTTAAGTTAACAGAAGCACTGTTCTAAATTAATAATTTAAAATAAATATAAAATAATGAAATATGATCCGAAGTTCATAATAAGAAGGTTATGGTCGGTATTTCCAATCATTTTTATTCTTTCTTTCCTCTTGTTTTTCTGTTGATAGAAACAAAAATAAATAATTCCATTTGTGTAGAAAAACAAACATTGACATACAGTAAAATGAAACAAGATACCAAAGAACAGAAAACTGATCTTTTAAGACAAATAAAATATTGAAAAAGGAAACAACTTCTTAAAAATTTTATTATATACATCTTTCCGTTTTATCTTCTGTGGCTACAGAAGTCTAATCATATTAAGATAATCCAATTTACCTCTTTCAAAACTTTTTTATTAATTTATTAAAAATTTTTTAATATAAAATGTAGCAAATGAGACAAATCATATTGAGGTGTTTGCAGGGAAATATATATATATATATTTTTTTTTCCTGGCATAGAATGCTATATAGTTTACTTGTACAGGCACCAATTGACTGATGCCTTCATAAATTTTGATAGTTTCTCAAAGACTGTTTTCTTCTTTCTGCCTTATAGCATATTAATGAGTTATAACTCTACAAAATATCATTTCGACTCTATAATTTTATTTGTAACAATATGGTTACAGTTCTTTGACATATGAAATTTTATCCAATAACATGATGAGTTATTAATGAAATGTTCTCAGACATTAATTATTTCTGATATAAATCTCCTTTCCAGATTTGATTAAGATAAGCTTACTAAAAGGAAGAAAAATAAACAGCAGATGAGAAATATTAATCTAGAACAGCTGCCTATCATTCTTTTATATTTATATAAGCCTCGTATTTAAATAAATATAATTTCCAATGATTAATATATTAGTTTTCTCTACTTTTAAATAGTTCATTGCTTGTTAAATGTCTTGGGATTTAAAGAATGGCATTTATAATTCAATATTTTTTTCTATTTATATAAGTATTGATTTTCTGGTCATTTTCTTTGAATAGAAAAGAATCAATAAATGTTTCTCTAAGTTAAAAAATAATTAACGAAAAAGAAAGTAAAATTAATCTGTATTTAAGATAAAATAATATATTAATTTTATTATTAATTATTTCAGAACTAGAAAACCAGATTCGGGTTCTCGACATCTCTCTTAATCACTTCTGTAATTACGAAGGAATTATTAATTTGAATTTTTATATATAAATATAATCAGCATTACAGATTAATGAGTTAACTTAATTTAATCTAATATATATGGGAATGGAACTGGAGATATAATTTAATACTAATAAAGGTGGAAACATGGTAATATTAAATTTTTATACATTAATCAAATGACTTTATTAATACTGTAGTTAAAAATATAATTTTATTAAATTCTGTCCAAGAAAAACAGAAATAATATATTAATGTAATTAATTTTATAGAAGTTTCATCTACCTTTCTTAGAACAGTCTCCTTTATGGTCAATTGTAAGGGTTTTTCCAGTAAGGCATGAAGCCCTATGAAGTTCGCAGTGATTAATGTAATATTTTCCATCGGAACCGCAAATTGGCTTCTTTCTTTTCTTGCAAAACCTCTGACAGACACAGACTGCTTCGCCCAGTTGATTCACTTCACACTGTCTACCTCTTCCGCAGACCGTAGTGTCACAGGGATCTAAAAATACTTAGTGTTAAATGGATTATCCTACTTCTGTGTCATCTATTCATTAACAAAGTTTCATTAGAACAAAATTATATGAGATAGCCCCAAATGTTTTTAGTCCTTTACACTCATCTTCAGAGAAAGTTTATAGCTTGTGTTCCCTTGGAGATAAATCTATTTAAGACTCTTATATAATTTTGCTCTAATGAAACAGTGTTAAAATAGATTTTGATAATTTTTATGCTTAAAATGTGATGAAAGATGATTTTATTAAATTAAAAGTATAAAGGAAACACATCAAACAAATAAAATTTAAGATAGGAAAATAAATTATATTCATTTTACTCAAAAGATGATAATTACTGATGTCTACATTCCTGTTAAATCCTTAGCTTGAATATTAGTTTCATTTATTGATATTTTCCTCTTAATTAAAATGAAGAATAAGTTAATTATCTTGTAGGACATTGTCTAGAACAGAATACATTTCAACACCCCAGCAATATCATAATTTCAACACATTTACATAAGTTAAATCCTTACTATAATATTTTACTTAAGTTCTTTCAGAAAATTAAATAATATAAGCTAAATTATATGCAGGAAACTTTTTAGATGTTAGAATTTTCCATTAAAGATTATAAAATATATACTTTATTTTTTCCTTCTTCTAACTGTAATGAATAATAATATTAAACTTTCTTTAAAAAAAAAGGGCAGTTTTTAAACTATAATTCAGTATTAAAAGAAAATCTATTGCACTTTAATGTAAGCTTATCTAAACTGATAAATCAAAACAGTAAGTTATAATAGAAGAAAGGACTTTCTCTCTCTCTCTCTCTCTCTCTCTTATGGTAATAGAAGTAGAAAATACAAAAAGTATATAGAGCAGCAGCGGGGACGTAACAAATCAATACAGATGAATTATTATCTCGATAAAACGTATTGCAAGATTTTGTGAAGTACCAAGATGATTTTAACGAAAATTGAGGAGAAATAACTCAGACGTAAAACAAAAATTGTTCCAAAGTAGGATGGATTTTTGGGAGTTATATAGTGAAGACCGCTACCAGAAAATAATGTTTTGGAGGAGAAGTAAGGGAGAAGGGGAAAAAAGTTAACAATGGAGGGGGGACTTTTTAAAGGTTTAAGAAGAAAAAACTTCACTAAGTTTCAAAATAAAAAAACATTATACCTTCCGATTTAAAGACGCGGTTCGGCGTTTTTATTACGTTAATCGACGTCGCCCAGTTTTAAATCCGATTATAATATTCTTCGATTGTCATTTAAATTTCGACTTTAACGTATTTTTTACTGCGCATTGTTTTGCCGTCTTTTTTAAAGAAAAATTTACCAATTAAAATCTAAAATTTGAATTTAAAAATATGACCAATTTAGAGCTATGCATACAAGAAAAGCTTTACCAATAAGAGAGGTGGAAATTTTAAATTCGAATTTCTGCATTGTTACGTCAAAAATGGCCAATTAGTCGCGGTGTTTCAAATTGGAAATTAATTATAATAATTTATGTACGACCAATAGGAAGATTTATTTACTTTTACATTTAAAAAAAAAACAAGTTGAGCTGTAGTAGGGAAGACATTTTAAATTTAAATATTTATCGATTAATAAATGCTTTTTGCTATTAATTTTAACGATAGTTAACGACTGGAGGTCTGTAATATTTACTTTTGGATATACTTCACGAGACAGAATACCAAACAAACGAGCTAAACTCATCTAAACATTATTCTACATTTATAATGTTTAATTTATGGTGTTGGAGTAATAAATGGTTTCTAGTATTGAACTAATGAGTTCGTGTTTAATGATGGATTCTCTCTTCACTTATTCCATTTAGAAATCTATTCCGGAAACTAATCGTAATCATAAATTAAGTTTTCAACTGACTTCGTATTATTAAAAGTTTGAAATCCTGTACATATTTCTGCTCTTTTTTCCTCTTTAATTTATATTCAGTAAAGACTTCGTAAGCTTGAGAATGTTTTTAAAAACTGCACTTTACTAATAATTGCTGAAAAAAATTCCATACAAGATAAAATTTATCGTGAAACAATATCCTCATTCTTTCAGAAAATATCGCAAACCAAAGCTCCTTAGAGGAAATATGAAGAAAATAAAAAGTAAGAATCTCTAGATGGATAGCCAAAGGCAAAAATTCCATCTGGAATGATCCTTTTGATATCCTTTGCCAATTCTTCGTGTGTCATTTCAACTTTAGAAGTTGTCATCTACATTATAAGTAATGGTCTCTGTTCCTTTATTGTGCTTAGGTTACTACTGTTTGATCACCCTGTTCAAACACTCCGATTCGTTCCGACACAAGAATGCAATGTAGCTCCCAAAACCCGTCATTAGCCTTAAATAACTACCTATTAAATCTCGTTTACAGATGAAGTTAGTAGGGACACCTAGGGAATAAGCAATGCCAAGTTCAAGATTGCTTCTACTTGTATAAACGATTAAAACGCATCCGTTAATTGATCAGGAATCGTCTCATTGGTTACTCTCTGCAGTGTTTAAATTAAGATCGTTCGCTAATTGGTCGTTACTTAAGAAGAAATTCGTTGATTAGTTCCCTACTTAAAAAAAATCCACTTTACTATCGTAATAAAATTTCATTTTAGACAGCTTCGAAGATGAATCAATTTCCTTTAAAAATTTTATTGCCGATTGGTCAATTTCCAAAAGTTTAAAATTCGAAAACTTTTTTATTATTACGTCATGTAATATAAAATAATCTATTTTTACTTCATTGTGACGCACGCTTTTAAATGAATCGATTTCACAAAACCCAATCGTTTTATTGGCTCATACACTTTTTAAAATTTACTTACGTCAAATAGCGTAGACACGCCCGATTGGTTATGACGAAACTCTTATTGGCCGAGAAACTGATTATGCGTCATTAACCGTAAGCGTCTCTATTGGTCGTTGCGTATAATGAATTTTAATATGATTGGTTAATTTAAAATTTTAAATGCTGGATCACGGGGTATATAATTTAAAATCATCTTATTGGTTGTAAACACACTTCTTGACAGTTCAATCGAAGTAAGAGCTAAGATGCAGTAGCATCACGTAAACTCTTTGTCTCGACTGGTTTTTCTATCAACAAGAAAGCTATTATTTCAAAATCGAATCTCTTAACTTTATATTTATAAAAGACTACACACAGCTTCTTCAGCCGTGTTTGTTTGTGTATGTGTGTGTGCAGTCTTTCTTGTCAAACTTTAACACGACTTCCGCAAACAGCGTTCGATCACAAAATTGGCAAGAAGCCACCAACAAGCACGGAACTACGAGAAACTATCAGAATTCTTAATAAATCGCTAACTGTTAAGTAATCCGAGCGTCTTGGAGAAGTGCAGAAGATTTAAAGATGGGCAACAATATATGAATTTGGATAGGAATATAGAGAAGTAGCGGAATTACATCACGTGAAGCTGGAGCGTATTAACGAGTTTAAGTGTCGGAGGCGATGTCTTATGAGCAGCCATCCGAATAATGCATTATCTCGGGTCAGAGAAAGAATGAACGCTTGAATGACTCACCAGTTTCGGGAGAAAGTGCTTTGGTGGCAGAAGTGTCTTCGTCTCCTTCTTCTAAGTCAACGTTCAGGAAAGATTCTCCTTCGTTGTCCACGAAGTTGTCACTGTTTCGATTATGTCGAGGCTGAAAACAATTAAAAAATTATATAATTGTCTGGCTGTAGATAATCTTAGGCAATGACATAATCTGGTGATTAACCCAAGCAAGCATCACGTCACCAAGCAAATGACCCTTTCTATTAATCCCGCGATCATCTTAATGATATAATTACCGAGATAAATCTAAAGATATCCAACCGATCATGTGATCTGTGCAGAGATCCTGCATCAGTAACCTAACGATCAATCGATAACCTAAAAATTATTAATTCAAACATTAAACAGGACCGAGAATAGAGATAACAATTAATAATACAAGGATTATTACTGTAAATATTAAAATTCGTTAAGCTTTCTGGACCATGAATAAGCAACAGATAAATAATAGAACCGTCGGAATAATTGCACCAATGCTATATTTATCATTTGCTGAATAATTATTAAGGTTATTTAATGATTGAGATATCGGAAACATGGTTCTGGTCATCACTCTTGTGTCAACCAAACATTCGCATAGCTCGCTAGTTTGATATTCAAACATTTATCTTGCTCGTCTCTACTTACCATCTGCAATTCTAAAATGAGAAATTATAGCAGGTGGATGAAATTTCCAAATATTTAATCCTTAAATGCAAACAAAACGTGCGCTTTAATTTTCGCGCTTTGAATTTTATATTGTTTAATCCTTCCCTTCAATAAATGGATTTGCAGAATATCCTAAATCGCCTTTAAAATTTAATTTAGTCGATTTGTTTAAGAGAATTTAACAACGTTTTTATTAGCAATAATTAATTAATTCATACTCTGATCGGTTAGAAAACAATTTTATCCAAATTATGAGTCTCTCGCCGTTCATTGGTTAATTTGAATTCAAAAATCCGATCGTTAATTTCAATAATTTCACTTATTGGTTATTTCCAACATTTAAAATTCGTTTAGTGGCCAGTTTAAATTTCTTGGGATAGGTTTTATTGGTTCGTTTAAATTTTGAAATTAATACGACGTTGACCAATCAGTACGATTGATCAACGTCGTATTATTCGTTTTAAAAACAAACTTTGATCAGTTTTATCGAATCGAAAACAACTACTCAATGGAAATTTTCTAACTTCAGATGATTTTAATGTTTGCATTGGACTATTTATTCTTTTTAAATTGAAAATTTAATCGCTTATCTATTAACTGAAATAATCCCCCAAGAAAAATAGCCAATCAGCGATCGACTTTCAAAAAAGTTCATTATTTAAGAAAGAAATTAATACGTATTAGCAACAACGATTGGTTAATAAGTACTTGGTTAACTAATTCAATTATTAAATTAATTTTTTAATGGAATATTCGAATTGCTTTTGCTACAATAAAAAAATAAACTAAATACAAAAAAAAATAATTTAATTTTTACAATACTTTAATTAAACCGAATGAAAGTGTTACATTGGTAAGAAGGAAAAAAATTTATTGGATGCTGGATAAACATTTTTGCATGTAGAAAAGATGGTAATCTTATTTTGAAAGCTGCAGATTCGACAATTTGACGAGTTCAAAAAAAATCAGATTTGTGGTAGACGACAGTTTATACATTCGGCTGATGGTACTTAATGAAACTAAATTAGTTTGATAAGAGGCAAGAGCCAATAAATCATCCAAAATACCATCAATCTAAAACTGTAACGATTTCTTATCTGAAGATAACATTATTACCAACATACAAAAACTTAACATCCACATATAAACGTTTCCTGAATAGAATTTAAGTAATTTTAATATTAAATTCTGATAGAATTCATAAAGTAATCCAATAAAATTATCGACCAGATGACGATGTTTACATAAATGTCTACGTGTCAGTTATGATGACCCAAATGTCAGTTAACCGTTTTATTGTAGCTTCGATGATGTTCCATAAACAATTTATAGCGTATTTAGTTACTTTTTGTTTCGTGATCTGAGTAACAGTGTGTGTATGTACGGAGGGCGGCCCAAAAGTCAGTTAACGTTCCAAATGAGATCTTCAATCTATGTTTTATAAGCAATTTATAAGCAAGACATTCTCATACATTTTCATTTACATTTTCTGGTTGTCTTGATCTAAGTAACAATCTTTGTTAACTGAGTTATGGTCCACCCTGCATGCATATATAGGCCTATAAATCATTTATTATTATTTAGTAGTTTCTAAAGTTCTCTTGTGAGTTGTTCGCGTTTGTAGGAAATGAAAAATTGAATACAAAATTTTTAAATTTAAACAGCGTAATTCGTCTTTTATCAACGTTAACGATTTTCGTTGCGTGTAAGTTGGTGAGTACTTTTTCCTTTTCCTTTTTTTTTTTCAATTAAATTTTTCTCGCTAATTACTATTTATTATATACTTTATAAAAATCTTTATAAACACATTTGTGTCTTATATATTCATAGACTTATTGATTATTTATAAGAAGTTTAATATTTTATATTCAAACCTTATATACTCTTACACTTTTTTATATATGTACTAAAGACTGTTAAGCTTCGGGAATGGGCCATTTACATATAAGACACATACGCTAGAACGGTATAAACGAGTTTTATTATGGTTTAAAATTCTGTTATCAACTCTTATTAAAGTTTAATTTTTAGCCGTTCCGATGTTAAACGATTATACTAAATAATCTTAGAGAAACGTGCACAGTTTTCGTTTATTCTGCTGTAATATTTAAAAGATAAATCGTTTTATAGCTATCTTTTCCTAGTGAAATTCTTGATATATAATTATTCAAATCAATAACCATAAATAAAGCGCTTACTGTACGTGCGTGCGTGTGCGTGTTAACGTTGTAACATTCATTCGAATATAATTTTAATTCCGTTTTATTTTAGATTAGTTTTTTCTTCTTTTGTAGGAGGGATTTTCGAGAGATTAAATATATTATAACTTAACTTAGCTGCTGTATATAATAACATATATTTAACTGAGAACAAATTATGTTTACATTTGCATATATTCATTTTATTTTTTAACAATAGTAAATTGTAAAATGAAAAAATTTAAGATGTGCTGCTGTTTTAGAAGCATTTCTTTTGATTTATATTATATTTANCACTTTAAATAAAGTTTTTAGACTTAAAAAAATTACATTATATTATTTTTACATATAGAAAAATTTATATATAAAAATAAAACCGTAAAGTTTAAAGATTTATTATAAACACATTAACGAAATGCCTGGAAGACTCTAAATAAATTTGAAAGCCACACAGGAAAAATTTCAGATACGCCTTCAAGGTATAAGAGGGGAAAAAATGTATATTAATAAAATATCGTTAATTTAATTAATATTTACCAAAGTGTTATACGTAATTAAATTACAGGAAAGGTTTATTTTATAAGAAAAATAATAACGAAAGTCTTCTTTGGCTAATTAAGTCTGGTGTTAAGTAAATAAAACTCATCGTAATGGTTTCCACGTCATACACGATTTAATTGCGCTTCCCATTAGCGTAATAAATGTAACGTTTGTTATGGTTACACGTCAAAACGGTCCTACAAATGTCATTATATCTTGCTGAGGTGAATGGCAAAAATTCCTCGACTCTACCTCAATTTAATGAACTCGATCGACTTGCAAAGCTCGATCTTTCTCTACTTACATAATAAGATGGATTAGATTTATGATTTTCTCTAACTAAATTACATTTGTTGTGGTAATGGTAATCAAATATTCAACGTATCAAACGTGTCATTTATCATTGTTTATGCGCGCTTTTTTTTTGTATTGTTAGGGTAGATTTTCGGTTTTTAACCGCTTAAAAAATAATTAACGTTTAAAGATAAACAGCTTTTAACGACTAGCGTTTAAATATATATATTTTTTAATACCTATTTAGTTATAAAATTTATAATAATTAAAAAAAAAAAGCGAATTGCGCGATCGAATTCAAGATGGCGACGACTATTTTTATTTCTAACCTGCGAATATTAACCAATTGTGAAGTCTTCTAATATTAAGCCAATAGAAATTATTGATATTATTTAAATCGTGACATACTGTTTTAATTATGCATTCAAACAATTTCGATAAATTGCAAATTTCGATGATACTCCAAGGGATTTAATGTGTAAAATTCGTTTAACTCGATCCACATAAGTTAATTCGAAATTGGAAGAGAGTCTCTTAAACAGAAATTGTGTTGTTATTCAAATTCTTGTACACTTGGGAGAGATAAATTCGCATTAGCATGAGTCTGACACGTCATGATAAATTCTTTTTTTCCTTTCTTTTTTTTCCCTCTTCCTCTTATTGGAATATTTATAGTCGAAACAACTCAAGACAAGAAAAATCTTAAATAAAAATATGTAAAAATGTATTTTACAAGTATTTTTCCCTGCGCAGACAAAAGAATTATAAGGGAAAAGGAATTTTATATAATATTTTCGAATTGAAAGAATGGAAACTACTGTAATTTGCCATTATTTTTAGAGGAGAAAGTGACAACACCAATTAGGACAAGAAAACCGAAAATAAACTAATTACCGATAACAAAACTTCTAAACTTTATTATTATTTTTTTGTTTTTGTTAAGAAAATTAGATTTAAAATCCATCTAAAACTTCTTTATTACATATAAAAGTGTTTTTTTTTTAAGAAAAATAAATTTTATTTTTTATCTTACGATTTAAAAAAAAACTAGGAAATTTATTTATATCTATAACGAAGTTTACGATTATAGCGAGAGTCCATTAACCGGTAATTTTCTGACAACACAGATGGCTTGAAAAGTTACCATTAGGAAAATAACCTTTAAAGTGCCCCTTGATATCAAGCTTTTCTGCATTTACATAAGTATCGAGGAGAAAACAAACTCAAAGGGGAAAAGTGGAAATAACAGTATCGAAACACGGCGAGTGTCAAATTTCTTTTTTCGCCCAAAGGGACCACGACTTAATTTAGCACATCCACCGAGATGTGTGACAACAGCGGTAACCATAGCAACCGGACGACTTCGACTTGGAGTAAAGGCCTCATTATCTTAGAGTGATCGTGTCCCCGAGGAACTCCTCCTGTCAATCAAACCTCGGCTTAAATCGGAAAAATACTTAAGATAAACGTTGACTTGTATAAATTACCTTATTTGGATTCGCGATTATAAATATTTTCGCAAATATAATTTATATTTTTGAGCGTAATTTATCAAAAATATTCACCAAAAAAATTCATTCGTTCCGGATAGATTTCTAAAGGGAATTTGGCATTTTCAAATCTTAAAATTCTCTGTATTATGATTTTTGAATTATAAATCATTACTAAAACGTATCCGTTAAGGGAGTTTGATGAGTAAACTTTACAGATTAAACAGCAATTTATGCATGAATTAATTATAAACTTGTCACCGCAACAAATTGACACGAGAAATTTTCAGTTTTATGTAAGCTATAACAGGATTACAGATAATCGAGACAAAGCAGAACTGACCACATAAACCTCTCCCAACGAGGACTTAATTCCCTTTATAAACTTTTTTCTTCGGGTAGATTCAGCTTTTCTTGCAACAGAAAGCGAAAATTATCTTTTCGAATTGCAGATTTATCCACTTTTTTTAAGTTTATAAGCGGATAAAACCAAGAAATAGAAGCGCCTAGTAGTCTCGTATGAGTAATAAACGTGCGATTTTTACTACTAGACGGAATATTTTCACTTAAATTCCGAATTATAAAGAACAGTTGAAACCAGGTTAAAGTTATATATACATATATGACGTAACCACGCCCAATATGTCTCCTAAGTGATGTTAGCGTGCGGTAGAGTAATCAGTAACGTTAATTAGACAATTAACTGATAGCATTTCCGTAAATTTTGCAACTTATTAATGGAGCTTTTCTGAATGAATAATAATTTTTCAGTAATTAAAATATATTTAAATTATAACAGTTTAATACGAAACGATAGAATGAAAAAAAAATATGATTTTTTAGGACAGTTTTTCATTCTCTTACATTTAATATTTATAATAATATGCATATAATAACTTTTATAATATATGCATGAAGTACACGTACACGTTAAAGATAAAAAATGAGTAGTTTCTGAATTTTCTGATACTTTTATAAAGTTTAATATAATTTTTTTAATATAACAATTTATTCACAATATTTCCAAATTTATAGAAGATTTAAGGGTGAAAGATTCTTGAAATATGAATATGAAATCTAACTTCTATACTCATAAAACTCTTTTTAAATATAAAAACTATAGCGATATGTAGATTAATTTTAAAATAAAATATATATACAATATATAATGGTAAGAAAAGTAAATAAATTTCTTAAAAAATACAAAAAATTCGATCTATAATCTAGACTTAGGACAGCATATATAAATTTAAAACGTTTTACATTTTAAAAAAATGTAAATGTAAAGTAATTTAAAGCATTAAACTTAATTTTTTTACACTTTAAATAAAGTTTTTAGACTTAAAAAAATTACATTATATTATTTTTACATATAGAAAAATTTATATATAAAAATAAAACCGTAAAGTTTAAAGATTTATTATAAACACATTAACGAAATGCCTGGAAGACTCTAAATAAATTTGAAAGCCACACAGGAAAAATTTCAGATACGCCTTCAAGGTATAAGAGGGGAAAAAATGTATATTAATAAAATATCGTTAATTTAATTAATATTTACCAAAGTGTTATACGTAATTAAATTACAGGAAAGGTTTATTTTATAAGAAAAATAATAACGAAAGTCTTCTTTGGCTAATTAAGTCTGGTGTTAAGTAAATAAAACTCATCGTAATGGTTTCCACGTCATACACGATTTAATTGCGCTTCCCATTAGCGTAATAAATGTAACGTTTGTTATGGTTACACGTCAAAACGGTCCTACAAATGTCATTATATCTTGCTGAGGTGAATGGCAAAAATTCCTCGACTCTACCTCAATTTAATGAACTCGATCGACTTGCAAAGCTCGATCTTTCTCTACTTACATAATAAGATGGATTAGATTTATGATTTTCTCTAACTAAATTACATTTGTTGTGGTAATGGTAATCAAATATTCAACGTATCAAACGTGTCATTTATCATTGTTTATGCGCGCTTTTTTTTTGTATTGTTAGGGTAGATTTTCGGTTTTTAACCGCTTAAAAAATAATTAACGTTTAAAGATAAACAGCTTTTAACGACTAGCGTTTAAATATATATATTTTTTAATACCTATTTAGTTATAAAATTTATAATAATTAAAAAAAAAAAGCGAATTGCGCGATCGAATTCAAGATGGCGACGACTATTTTTATTTCTAACCTGCGAATATTAACCAATTGTGAAGTCTTCTAATATTAAGCCAATAGAAATTATTGATATTATTTAAATCGTGACATACTGTTTTAATTATGCATTCAAACAATTTCGATAAATTGCAAATTTCGATGATACTCCAAGGGATTTAATGTGTAAAATTCGTTTAACTCGATCCACATAAGTTAATTCGAAATTGGAAGAGAGTCTCTTAAACAGAAATTGTGTTGTTATTCAAATTCTTGTACACTTGGGAGAGATAAATTCGCATTAGCATGAGTCTGACACGTCATGATAAATTCTTTTTTTCCTTTCTTTTTTTTCCCTCTTCCTCTTATTGGAATATTTATAGTCGAAACAACTCAAGACAAGAAAAATCTTAAATAAAAATATGTAAAAATGTATTTTACAAGTATTTTTCCCTGCGCAGACAAAAGAATTATAAGGGAAAAGGAATTTTATATAATATTTTCGAATTGAAAGAATGGAAACTACTGTAATTTGCCATTATTTTTAGAGGAGAGGATGACGCGAAGCGGTTGCGTTAGTAGACGTTTTCTAAGCGCTTTAATGAAAATAAATCAAAATAAATTTTTAAATCCGATATAAAACCAAACAGTAAATAAATTACAAAATAAAAACACAAAAAAAATTGCTATTTTTATAAAGAAAACTCGCAAAAATGCGCTCTTAATTTCTAAACGTCGCCGAACGAATTTATAATTCGATATAATAAAAAGCAAAGTGAATTTTTCGTTATAAAAATAAGATTTATTTTTATTTTAACAATTCGATAAACATTATTTTATCTTTAAAGCTATAAAAATATTAATTTTGTTTTCTTTTTAATCCCAATAAACGGTGCGTCCAAACGGAAGAAAGATTTAATAATTTATTTTATTTTATTTATAGAACGAATTTTTATTAAAATATTCAAATATGCATAAATTTCTTTAACGGATTGGTTTGTTTATATATTTTTTCTTTTATTTTTTTCCCTCTTAAATTTAAAGAAGAAAATAAAATAAAAATCCTCTTTCAAACTTAAATCATTTACCTCGCTGTTTAAAGGGTAGTTACATTATAAAATGACTTCAATTTACGAGAGGACATCATCAGAAAATAGAATTTAAAGTTAACTTTTACCTATTTAAAAGCATCGTTTGAACATTTCATGCAATTTAGAAACGAAATTTAGTTAAATTTTCGTAACGAGGAACCCGGTTACTGTTAAAGGTGAACAACATGCATATCATTTACCACTTTCCAATAATACTCGCGTCAGGCGTCAGGATAAACTGTTTCCATCCCCCCATTTTCTACTTAAATGAATTCCAACTGAGAAGAGATGTTGACACTTCCTCATTCTGTCACTATTAATTGTCTTTGGAAATTCGCTTGACAGTGATAAGAGTACTTCGGAATTAATTAGCTTTCGTATATCTAATGATAAACCTTAACTGGAGCATGTTCCATTCTCCAGACACAGTTATTCTCTTATATATACATATTACAAACGCTGAAATTCAGTAGACTTTTGTGTTTAAAATCTTGCCTTAATACGAAATAAATGGCTAATTATAATTAATTTTAAATCAGTTAATTATGATTATTTCCGGCGTGTCGATTTCTTGATTTCGATGTAAATACTGAATTGAAGTTAATGATTACCGAAATTTCGGTTTTTTTTTCTTTTGTTTTTAAAAATTTACTAGTGTTTGGGATTAAGAATTGTACAAACTTAATTGTAATCATCGTTTAGTTTTCAAAATTAAGAATTATAATTTTATTTAATAATTAGCCTTAATTGAAGTATGTTTTTTTTTCAGTTATTGGGCCGAAATTCGGCAGAATTCTGTATTTAAAGTCTTGCTTAAATATGAAATAAATGGCTAATTATCATTAACTTTAAAATCAACTGATGTTTAATTAATAAACAAACTTAACTTCGAGGGTAATAATTGTAATTTATTTTGCTATGGATAATGAATTAATGATTGGTATGACTGAAATTTCGGCTTTTTGGCGGATTTTCCTTAAAATCGCGTTGGTATTTTTTGTTACGAATTGTAAAACTGAATTAATATCGCAAATTAAATGGTAATTACAATAACCGAATGAAATTTACTTCAATTAACAGTGAAGTTTTCTTGTAGAAAAACCGAAATTCAGCAGAATTTTGTTTAAAAATTTAACTAAATATAGGCTATATTAGTGGTTACTGTGACTGAAATTTCGGATCTTTCGTTCCTTTTTCGTAGTATCTTCCTTATATTTAGAGTAGTGAATTGAAAAATCAACAATTTACGATAGCATTTTTACAAATTTTCAAATTAAATAGTAATTAACATCATTCTAGAAGTTTATTATCGTATGTAATATATGTTAAGACGAATTAGGACGAAATAGGGAAGAATTTCGTTATGTAAAATCACATTTAAACATGATATAAATGGATACTCTATATACATTATTAAATTAATTAACTTATAGTTAAATGAATTAACTCGTTGGAAATAATCATCAATAATTTATTCGGTTATAAATTTAAGATAAACGTTAACTATAATTACTATTAAAATTTTTATTTTTCGATAATTTTTTTCTTAAAAATTCACTGGCTTTTTGTAGAGTTGTAAAATCGTATAGACAATAAACTGAATTAAATTAATTAATTTTAAAAACTCGAAAATAAGTGATTAAAAGTCAGTTTCTCAGCTCTGGTAAAATATTTTCTTATTGAAATTCGGTTGATATGTTTGCTTAAAATCGGTAATATGCGATTTAAATATAATTTAAATGGTTAATTATTATTGGCATTAAACCAGTTAAAGAATGAATAATAAATTAACTCATCAGAATTATCGTTATAAATTTACTACGCGATAAATATAAGATGAACATTAATCGTTACGGTTGCTGAAATTTTTATTCTTTCGCAATGTTTCTTAGAAATCTATTGGTATTTCACGTAACGAGACGTAAAACCGTAAAAAAATTATAATTTACAGTAAAGTTTTTCAAAAATAAAGACGATTGCGCGTTATATCGCGCATAACGAATCGCTAAAAGGCGACGCTTTTAATCAAATTTCGCTTTAATTATCCAAAATTTTTCATTAATTATATTATTTTAACGTAGATAAAAGTGTTGTAATTAGATTCGTTATAATATCTAGGAGAAAAAACACGAATTATTTCTAAAATTCCTGTATTTAAGAAAAAGTTTTAAAATTAATAATTACAATTCGATTAATTTTACGTATATTGCATATACATGTAAATTTTTGTCGATCTGTTTGTATTTTTCTAAAAAAGAAAGGGGAGAAATTGTTATTTATTACCTTAGAAGAGTGGAAATTGTTTTCAGAAAAGTTTTACTTATTTATTGTACGATTTGTTGTTGCTGTTTTTTTATCATCTTCTTGTTCTTTTCCTGTAATATGAAAGTGACGGCTGTTTGTTTTACTTTGTTTTGTGACCCTATATAAATCTATATACTTGCCTTTACCGGTTCGATACTACTTTAGTAACAAATCTGTATAGGTTACTTCTCTTTCACGTTCGATATAAGTCTTACTTCTGGCGTAACAAGCTACAACACTATCATTTTTTTTCCATTTTTTTAAGTATCGAGTAAGTGATTTAAACTACAACATTAATGGATTTTTCTGTTGTTTTTATGTATACGCACACGTGTCGGTACTTTGTAAGGATGCTACGAGATCGATTCCGATGCTGCAAATTCGGAGATATTCCGCCCTTTTTTATGTGAAAAAAATTAAATAAAAATCGTAAATTTGTTCCAGAGTAATTAAACGAGTCTGCGGATTATTTTAAAAAGCGCTAGCGTGTTGTTTAATTCTGTTTATGCGCTTAGAAAGAAGTTCTTTCTTTAAGATCTCCGTCTCGTTACTTATTGCGCTTTATTTGATTTTTCTTTGTAATTCGACGCATCTATTTGTCAAGTTGCAAAATATAATTCTAAATTTCCAGGTTAGCATCGTCGAGAGGAGAAGAAACGGTCGCTGTGAATCATCACCTGCTCGTCAATCCCCTATAGTAATTCAAGCGGGGGGAATTGAAATGCGATCCTGTGTAATTTTAGAACTAATGTTACCGGTAAGTACTGCTATGGTAACAAAAACTGGAGGGGAAAAATATATTAAAATAAATAACTCTCATCGTTCGAAACTCGCTTTTTTCTAGAAACTGGACTTTTTTTTTTTAAAGGAGCAAATCAAAATTCTTGTTACAAACGTTTAGTTTAACACATTTACTAAAGTAAATCTTATTAAATTCTTGTATAAGATGAGTGGAAGAGACAGACAAAAGCATATTTTCCTGCTTTGAAAATCGGTAAAGTACGAATTTGCTGCGCGATGTTGTGTAATCTTGTTAATCTTTTAGTAGTCCTTAAACCCCTTCTCTCATCGAGATTGAATTTTCTGTCCACTTCCACAAGATTCAATCTGTTGGAATCCTATTAAATTCACACGACATCTGCACACTTGGGTCGACCGAGCGCGGCAGCACCTTTACAGCAATCACCTGACTAAACAGACAATAGAAGAGTAGAGGATGATAACTGCAATGTTGCAGAAAATCCCCCAGATTGAAGTTTGCTTAAATTAAAATAAATAGTAATGAAACAGCTTATCGATCGCTATACGCGTCGCTTGACATCGACGCGTTCTCTTACTCTGTAATTACGCTTATTTGACGCGTCGTTTTCGGATGCGTCTAGTTATTGAAAATGATATTCGCACAGGAATTCACCGTTTAAATATTTAAAGATCGCATTTTACGTATCGATAAATCAGGATTTGCTTAAATTTTACCAATTTTTTAAATAATAATTTGATTATAATGTCACAGAAATGAAAGACAATTTTATCGCGCGACTAGTCGCGATGAGGACAATGTATACACGACATTTAAATTTAAGTATAAGTGCGAATATACTTTAAATTCGTACCTTTATGAAACTAATTTATCATTATTTTCTGGATTTTTCAGGAGAATTTTTTTCTATATATAACTTAAATTGGATGCAGATGAGAATAGCGATGCGGAAACTGGATTAATAACAGCGCTATGGGCAATAATAATTGAATACTGTTACTAAATACCTACTCCAAAATCATCGATGGAGCATTATCGCGTGGCTCTTCACATTATTTAGCGATCAGCTTTCAATTAAGAAGCGATTTATTACACTATCTTACAAGTCGTTTTGCAAGAAAAAAGAAAAACACATTGCGCGATTTTAATTGATAGGCATATAAAAAAATTACTTAAAGATTACTTATTAAAATAATATTTCGAGGCTCTCATCGCGCAATATAACGTGACGGAAGCGTTAAATATTGGCGCGATCCGAACGCGATAACTTTTGGCTTCCGAATTCAAAATGGCTGCCGAGTATCCGGCTTACGACACACTAAAATATACGTTAGACTAACATTAACGTAAGAACGCATTATCCGTCGCATAAAAGCGCGAAGTGTATCGATCGCTGCAAACACACACACACACACACAACACACGACCATCCTCCTACTTCATTACTTAAATTTAACGCGCTAACGTCGCGTTACTAATCTGTTAATAATTCATTTCGTCATTAAAATTTTTAATCCCTCATCTATTAAAACTCGACCAAACGTAAAAGCATTAATAAACCGATAGAACGATTTAAAAGAAAAAAAAAATTATATATCGAACAAAATCGCCATGAATTTATCTAATTAATTAACCAAAAAACAAGAGAGAAAATGTGTAATAAAAATAATGAAACAATTAAAAAAATACTAATTCGAAACGTGTCACGTGACTATGGTGATGCTAAATCAGGTAACGTCGACAATGTTTCCCTACTTTTTTAAGCTGGTGGTTGGCAGCACTACAGAGTGGCAGCTTCAACAAAAAAGGCACCTCGGAGCCTTCTCCTTCGTTAAATTAACAAATAAGTTGGTCAGAAGGAAATTCTTATCGTCTATTCAGTCGAGTTACTTGATAAAATTTACCAGTCAATAACCCTATCCGGTTTTTTGGCGCCCGGTTACGACTCCGGAGAAACGAAGCAGGTGCGCGGGGTCAAAAGGTCAAAGAGAAACACGAATGAGCGCTTAATTTCTGTTGTCTAAAGAGCAGAATAACCCTTTACCTACAGCCAAACCTGGCATACAGAGCAGTAAACCGAGTTCATACGAAGTAGCACAGTTACAATTTAGTTAGAAGATAAGAAGAAAATACACCTATATAGAGCCGAAATTCTGGTAAACAATGCAACGAAAACAGCATAGAACTTTAGATAAAGGATTGCATATACAATAAACCATTTTTCATGCAGACAAAAGCTGGTATATATATATCGAATGGGATGCTTCGTACCGGAGACGAGAGTATCTACACGTATCTAGTGTTTACTAGTAAATACTACAATGAATATGGAGATAGAAGAGCAGGTGTGCATCAGTCCAACAAAAGACAGTAGACAATTTACCGATACAAACTGAAAGAACATATATAAGAGCAGCTGAAGTGGACGAATTTGTCGCTTAGCTTTGAATAGAACACAAAAAGCGCTTCACTACAGCCATAAAAGCGCGTTAAATGCTCCAAAAATGGCGGCGATAATTTGTTCTTTCACCATCCGAAAATAATCGAAAGTGAAATTCCTTAATTCGTTGTTTTCTCTTCGAAAATACTAGATGTTTAGAAAACATTACAGATCCTGTCATAGACAGCTGAAGTTAGCGAAGCGACAACTTGTTTGTTGTTAATCGAAACCCCCTTCTTCTCATTAACGCCTCCATAGCCAGAGGGATTTCAATTAGTTCGTTGTGTCACCAACAGCAAACGCCATATATTTTTTTCTCCTTTTTTTAACAATCTCCTCCTCCTCCTACTACTACTGCTACTTCCAATTAAACACTTGTTCCAATTTTAAATTAAGCATCTTAAGTGGAAAATAAATTAGTACAGTTCGCGATAAGTCATCTAATTCAATTCTTTTTATAGGAAATGATTTATAAAATTTTTGTTACGGTAACAGTATCTTTACGATGCTGCTACAGTAACAGATGGTGAGCGAAGATTTCGCATCCCATCTGTTTATGCTGTACTTATTCTTAACATGCAAAAACTCCTTCCTCTAAGGGCTCATAACATTAAAAAAATAACAAGAAATCCTTTTTCTTGCAGCCATTTCGATTTTCCTGCTGACTCGGAATAAAGGGTTGCGATAAACTCTACAAAACTTATCGAATGTTCTAAAAACGGGAAGAGAAAACGTCACGTTTCTAGCATATTGGAAACTTTTAGCAGGATATTTAAAGACTGCAAATCATTTAATTTCAGAAAATGTCTATTAAAGTAAGTACCAAGTAAAATCAAAGTAGAAGTACTCTCAGAGTCAATTGAGTTATCGAACAAGCACAATAAAGAGACTGTAGTCTCTAGATAGCTGTTACAACTAAACGTGAACCAATCTGTATTCTCCTAACAGCATTTCTCAGTAAAACAACCCTTCTCGCTAACTATATTTGGTACCAAATAAGCCAACCTGTGTAACCTCTTTCAAATCTATGGCCCCTTTGACACCTTTCAAAAGTTGTCCAACTTTTAAAAAACTTTTCCAAAAATACATTTAATCTCCAGAAAAATCAAGTATTTTTCAAGTTTTGGAAGTCTAACTCTAGATTAATGTGATCCTACAATTATTATTTAAACAGATTATTTCTTAATTAAGAGTATATAAACGTCTACATTATTGTTATAAAGTATTATAAAATATATGACATTTGTATTTAAGCCAGCGTGCATCTTAAATTAAAGCATAAATTATAGATTTATACCGTAATAATTTATTTAAAAATTACTTCCTTATTAAACTTCTTTCTGAAATTTATAAATACATTGTTTAATTTTTAATATAAAATCTTTTCAAAAGTTATAGATGACAGTTAAAACTATTCAGAAAATTTTACATTATTTAGTGTCTACGTATCTGAGGAAAATTCTAAATTATAATCTCTAGAATTTTATCATTGTAATGGACTAATTAAAATTAGCTTACAGATTCTAAGGATAAATTATAGATTACAATTGTAAGTTTTGTAATCTACAACTTTCGTTATCGAATCTAGAATATTTTAAATCGAATTTTTGTAGATTTTTCCAGAAATTTAGCGCTTTGAATTTGCAGGAAAAAATGCAATCACGATAATCCCGGTATCCTTACTTTAATCTACAACACTTTTTTAAATGTGCATCATCACAGATAATCAACATTCTGCTGGCACCAAAACTTGGAAATCCTCAACTTGCGAGTTAGTAAAATTAAGAAAGGTTTCTATTTTAGGAAATCTTTGTTTAACACGCTAACCCCTTAAATGTGACCCTGGAGAAATCGAAGCGTTACCAAGGCAACCATCACCTATTCCAAGGAGCCAGGTTCACGTGACTTCAGCGTGGACAGTATGACAGAAGGCAGAAGCTGGTTCTCTTATTGTTTGAAGGTAATTCCGTCTAAATTACCTTCATTTAAATAGTTAATTTATTAGAGCTTCTACTAAACGAGCCATCTTCTTATTAACTTCTCCGTTTTATTAAAGAAAAGAACACTAGCTCTTTGTATCGCGCTGCCTTTTAATTGCTATAACGAGATATTTTTAATTTTTGGAAAGTAGAAAAAAAAAATTTTTCTCACGAATTTACGAGTGTAATTTGGTAAGGGTATAAGCTTGTTAGAGTTACAAAATTTCCTACGTAACGTTAAAGTGCACAGTTTCCTGTAGTGCCCCAAGGCAGTGGAGAAGTAGACATCTGCACACTGAAGCATCGTATGTCCTCCTTTCTCTGATATGCCCGAAGGTGTGTGGCTAGATTCTGTACCTGCATGCATGCCTCTTGTATCTACGTCTATCCACATAAGGATACGCAGATAAAAGAAACGTATCCACGCTAATTTAACATCTCTTACCGAGCTTATTCTTCGGTAACAGAGATTAAATTATTAAACTATTACTGAGGAATCACCTCCTTAAAACTAGAAATTAAAGCATCTTGCTTGTTTCCTAATATAATTTTCCGCTTTGTAGAATATTCGGACATACGAATTGACCTTTTACATCGTATTAAATTGCTAAACTTCCACAGAAATTCGGCCCGAAGCGGCGAATTTCTTCGACGTTAAATTCTGTTAGTTCACGCTTCATTTATACTTATAAACTGCCTAAAATCCATTTTTAAAGCAGTCTAAAGAGTTTCAATCTTTATAAAAGTTAAAAATCGTGTCTCATACATCCACTTAAGCCATAAAACCGGCTCTACTGCAATTTAACCAACAAAAAAAAATAAATAGAAATAAAAAAACCACACACATACACACACACATGATCATGAGGTAGATTCTGGTCGAAGCAAAGGTGCATTAAATAAGCGATCGTTACTTCGGCACTTCAGAATCTCATATTCATGATATTCGGGTAGTGAGATCGATATTTCTCTCCTAACAAATTTTCAAAGAGAATTTCTTTGATGAAGTTCGAAAATATACAGATATCTTTGATTTCTTGTCACGTTTGGCGAGGTACACACTACGTGATTAAGTAGGAGAAGCAAGTTTAGATATACACTTACCTTAGCTTGAGTGCTTCTCAGTAAGACAAAGGTAGCAGCCAGTAATAATAGAAGGGCAGGCCTTGGTAGCAGCATTTCCACCTAAATAACAGAATAAAAAAGATAATTTTACATATTAACGTCTTCAAAGAGGAAAAAAAACCTATATAAACTATAAAGAAATGTAACAAAACATTTAAAATTTGGTGGTATTTTTGAACGTAATTCGCATATCGAAAATGGCGCGTGTGAATTGAATTAAATTAATTTTACATAATTTAAAATTTTACAGCGAAGTTAACTCGATTATAAAAGTTTTTGAAATTTTTAAAATAAGTAAATTTAGACAAAATATATAGCGTTGATGTTAACAATGCTTTTTTATTCAAATTTCAAACTTAGTTCCGATGATAAAGATATCTTATTGAGAAATGTGTTGGAATGTAGTAGGAGGATGGTGTCGACACGTAATTTATTCGCCTAGCGTACATCGTTTTATTTTAAAAGGTACACTTTGTTGAATGCTTCGTGTATAAACGGATGCTAATATTCGATTCCGGTCGTGTGCTTTCTTCTATAGCATGCTAAAAACTGAATTTTTGAGCTTGTTGCCTTCGTATCGATCCAACTTCTGTTAGAAAAATAAAGGGAAGGGAAAAAAACAAGAGTTTTTGTAAAAAAAATAAATGCGGGGGTTCGACTGTTTTGCTGCTGCACAAATAATATATAACTAAACGTGTTTCTGTATATTTTAATATAAAATGTAGGCCACAAAACAGCAAATGTATCAAATTTTGCTATTATACTAATAAAAAAGATGCAAAATGCCTATCTTTCCAAATGAGCATAACCAACTTACGTATAGCCTAACTATTAACCACTTGTATAAGTAAGTTATACAAAATTTCAAATTCGTGTCTCTTAGATCTTAAGATAGAAAAGCATTACAATTGCTGACAGACATGGACAAATTTTAATAAAAGTATAGAAAACTTACACTACATAAAAGTAAGAATTCGTATATAAAATTTCAGTTAAATAGCTAATACGGTTTAATAGATACACCGCTGACAGACGGAAGAAGTTCAAACCTTATCGCTTTTCAAATCGATTAATAAAATAAGATATTCGATATATGGCACGAAATATTGGAGTTTAAAAGGAAACTTAACGTTAAAAAAATACGTTTACTAGTCAGGAAAGCGAAAGAAGTCAAGTTCAATAAATGTGTTATTTTTTCTACGAGTCATCTTCAATAAAGCAAAGATGTATGAGAATAGAAACTGTTAACACGGCGACTTCTAAACTGTGGAACAGGTTTTTAATAATATTTCGAAACGTCGTCGAAAGTTGAGTGACATGACAGTAGTAATGACACTCCGACACGCCAGCCAAATAATATTATGTCATTAGTTCTTTCCTCCAGCTACAATTTTGTCTGACGTACAAAAGATACCTGTAGGGCAAAGATCGGGAAGGTGCACTACTGCAGACAGATAGGTGGTCAAGATCCAGCAGCTGTAAGTTAATTAGTCTGCTTTAGATAGATTTTTTCCCTCTCTCTCTTTCCTGAGAAGAAACCTTCCGGCAACGCGCCTTAAGCTAACTTGAAAAAGAAGATTTATAATAAACTTCCTCCTTTCGAGCTATAATAGAAAGAGAAATCCGTAACGGTGTAGTTATAAGAAGTGAATTGTGAATAAAAACAATAGTTAGAATGATTGAATAAGTGTAAGATTAAAAGAAAATAAGTAGTTCTTTGAGTTATACGTAAGATTTAACGTTTTAAAGATTTTAGAGAAAACCTTTGTTCGATTGGGTAAAGAAAAATGTAGGCGTAACATCTCCGCCTATTTATGACTATTTTTATGTTTCCAACCAATTATAGTTAAAATCGTTGTTTTCAACGTAAATTATACTACATATTAATCAGAGGACAGAAAATACGTAAATATAAAACTTTTTAAATTAATTTTTCTTTGTATTTTGTTGTCAAAACACGATTTGTAGTTTAAATGCTGTCAGTGTTTAAAATTAATATTTTATAATAAGTTTCAGTACAAAAAATCCAAAATATTAAGGACTAGCATACAAATCAGTGGGCTCGAATCCAAAATTTTTCAAGCACTATCGTCCAAAATCCAATTAAAGAGTGGCTTTATCTAGTAACTTGGCTATCAGGCGTTGATCCGAACTTGATAACAACATCAAAAAAAAAAACTTTCTAATTTGATCGTGGCTCGCATCGAACTCTTCCGAAAAAAAAGCATCATAGTAAACAATTTTTACAACCCTCTCCCCGACAGAGTTACTTATAAAATGGCCCACTAAACCGATATTCAATTTGGCAAGAGCGCAACAGAAACTAGAAGTTCAGACAGTAAGGGGATAAGAAAGGAGGTAAAAAAGAAAAGAAAAGGAAATTCCGCTTCTTATTCTCTTACTCTTTTGTTTCTAGCTCGTTTTCTCTTTTCTCTTGCAACATATTCCATGTCAGTATTAGTGGGATGGAACTTGCTTCACTCGTAAACACGTAAAAGGCGTGCACTTGACCATCTGCCGGAGTGAAAAATTACGTAAAGAGACGAAGGGCACAAG
Organism: Centruroides sculpturatus; assembly: GCF_000671375.1. Lineage (NCBI taxonomy): Eukaryota > Metazoa > Arthropoda > Arachnida > Scorpiones > Buthidae > Centruroides > Centruroides sculpturatus. The sequence goes on along the minus strand of NW_019384339.1, from coordinate 535,167 downwards.
GTTGAATAAACAAAAGCAGAAAAAAAAGGAAAGATAAAATTCCCTATTTCCGAAACAAGATTAGCTTCAGAATAGTACAATATATTTTACGACCTTCTAAACCAGAATATAGAAGTAGTGGATAGGTTGACGCCCATTTTTATGTACATAATCAACTACAAGAGAGGAAGGATTTAAATCCTTTGAACTTAATGAAAATTTTCTTCGTGAACAGTACTTTCGTGTTGCTTTTACAAATATCATTCTCTAAAGAAATCATTAAAATGATAGGACCACCAAAAAAATTCGTTTAAGAACGAATAGGAGAACGACACAAGTGGGTTCATCACGCAAGAGATCTTCATCAGAATGATTATTTGTTTATAATTCTTCGCTGATAACATCGACTGGCTATCCACTTATCTGTATGTAATCAATTTTTGGCCGTCGGAAAGATTTGATAAACCGTAATGAGTGTTCTCACTAGGATAATTAATTTGCATTTTTAAATATACGATATAAATGGTTTCGGTGGAAGAGGATGAGGAAATTTTTATAAGATAACACACCCGCTATGGGGATTTTTGCTGGTTTACATGCAGGATGAAGTTTAAATTTTATTTTATCTGCTTTATTTTCCTGTTAAAACTGGGATAATTAATGAAATTGTTAGAGATTTTCATCAAATATCCACCTTTAGAAAACAAAACAGGGAATTTTTATAAGGTTAATACATCGACTATAAGGATTTTTATTCCAAACCTCATATTGCTCCTTCAGTTTTATTTTCCTATTAAAAACGGGAGTAGACGACGAAAATCTTATTAGTTATTCTAAAATTACTTTAATTGAAGCGTGTTTCTACGCGTAAAAGAAATTTCAAAATTATTTTAAATGTTTAAAAAATAAATTTACAATGGCATTAAAATGCCTAACTTGTTCAGAATCACTTTAAGAATATTTATTTTCGCATAAAATTCTTTTCAAAAATTCTTCCAAGAGGATTTGTTGAAAGAAACCATCCAGAAGGATCCCTGCAAAATACCTAACAATTTCGAATATCTTTAAATATATCCCTCCGTGGAGCTTTTATTACAAGAAAAAAAATTCTCTAAAAATGATTGTCGCAATAAAAAATAATAAAAAAAAACTTTGTTTCAAAAGTCGCTATAAAAATTGATTCGCAAAATATGCCTATTTTATTTTTCTTGCTCGTAAGTCTAATGGGGATTTTTCTCGAATGCTTAATAATTTTTTAATCAAAATATTATTATTTAAATACTAAACAATTTTTAAAAATTTTTAAATGCTATTTTACAATTCAATTTTTAAAAATATAAATTTCTTCCTCCAAAATTCGCTTTAAAAATTATCCATTAAAAACATTTTTTTAAAAAATCCCTAAATATATTTAATAAAAAAAATGAGTAAATAAAATATATTTATAAGCGAAAACACAATTTTTTTTATTAACTCTCGACAACGAGGAATGCCTCCTCCATACCGCCGAAGACACCTTTAATAAGAATGAAGATCGGTGAAGAACTTTTAAAACATGATAAAATAAGTTTTTAAAGGTATTCTAAAAATAGAAAGAGGTGATCGTAACATAGAGAAAGAGAATCTAAAACAGGAGAAAGGACATCTTACACAATGGTGAAAGATTGAAGAGGCAGTAAGGCCTCAAAGATTCACGGATAAAGAAAGAAAACGCATCAATAGTTATAACCACCTCTCGGCAACGATATAACGATTTTAAATTTAGAATATCCTCTCGTTTTAACTAAAATAATCTTTAAAGAAATGAAAAAATAAATAAAATAAAAAATCGTAATTACGCTTCTGTTACCACGCTTGCAAGAGACAACCCAGTAGATAAAGAGCACGTTTTCGGTATCAAAAAATGCAATTTTGTATACATACATTAAGCGTCGAGGGAGTTTAAGATGCTTATTTCTTTCTTATTTAAAGGTTTCAATATGAGAAAACACGGCTTAAGGCAGAGAAAGGGTTATAACATCAAAAAGACCATCAGCGAAACTAAACAAACAACGATGTAATAATAATCTCACGTGACATAAACCAATATATCCGAAGCAAATAAAGTAGATATGATATTAATGAATAGAAAAGCGTAAACTTTTCCAATATTTTTTTCGATTTATGTGACATTTTAACAGTAAAAAACAAACAAAAAAATTATATAGCCTATATATGTTTGTATATATATATATATATACACAAACATATATAAACACACACACACACACAATAAAACAGGAGCAATACCAGAAGCGATTAATATTTAACTTTAAAAACAAAAAAAAAAAGAAACGGGGGAAAAAACTGTAGAGAATTCTATATCTACGACAAAACGCTGTAAATTATTCGTGTATCTAATACATAGTGTATAATGTGTACAGTTTTAGTACATTTGGCGAGCGTTAGCTTGCACGAAGGACAAAAGAATCGATATGTCAAAAACATATTTCTGCATTTGCTACCGAGGCAGAGTGAAAAATTTAATGATGCCTTATTTGCTGATTTTCCGTAGATTTCGGTTATGTCTTTGGTGACCTGTCACGTGATCCACCTTTTGAAATATTCGCTAACATCCGCCGACGCTTAACGTGTTGTTTTTGTCGAAAAAAAACCAACCGCCGCCTCCTCCCGCGGTGTAATTTTGGTGAACTAAACGAGAAAATGTATCCATGCCCATGCTAATAATCAACCAAACTTAATTATTATTCACCGGTATCGTTATAACTCGGATTGAATCAACAAAAAATAAAATATAAAGCTGCATACATATATATATATAATCGGCCGATACAAGATTTAGAATATATAATAGATGCACCGTTTAATCTATAATATAAAACGGTTTTTTCTTCATTTTTAATTTGTTACTATTGTAGTAGTAGTAGTAGACAACATTGACCAATTTTTATTGCTATTTTCGTAGGATGGATTGTATAAGAATCGATACTGCTGCGCGCCCGACATGATAAAATTTTTAGCATAATTTTTTTTTCTTGTGTTCCAAACGAATTAAAATGTCGAGAACACAATACACAGTCGATAACAGAGTAAAAATCTATCATTTCGCCTTTCTTTCCTGCTTGCAGATCGATAAATTTCCGAAGGAGAACGAGAGAAACAGTGAGAGAGCAATCAAATAGGATCGTGTTCGGTGCGCTTGTATTTACCACTTAAGTTGAATGCTACACTGTAACTTATCGCGAATATATTAAATTATGATATAAAAATACTACTTAATGATAAAATTGAATTTATAAAATGTTATTATACCACGTTTAAACGAGAAAACTCTCTCTTCTCTCATGGCGCTTAGACTGACAGCTCTATTACCTTTCGCGTGACAGGTTTAGTTGTTAGTTTACGTAAAAGCTTTAACTTAAGTTATTTAAGTAATTAATAATCTATGAAAGATTTTGTTATGTACGAAGATTGTATCTCACCTGTTTATGGTTTAATAATCCCGAAGAAAGCTCTCAATCCGGAGACATGAAAGAGGATGCACAGTGTTGCCACAATGCTGCAGTGTTTATAATAGACAGCAGAGGACGCTACGATTTGTTTCTTTAATTATCTAAGTCGTCTCTAGATGGCGGTAAAATGCGGCTTTATATCTATATATATATATATATACTGTATATAGTTTACTTTTAGTTTTAATTTTTAAACTAGATAAAATTTATATAGAATATATACGAAAATCATTGATTTTAAAAGTTAAATTAATGAGAAAAAACACTCAATTTATTACTAAAATTAATAAAAATAACTTAACATTTAGCCGTAATAAACCGTACGTTAATCGAAAATGACGTCATCCGTTACGTCAAATTTAAGAACTAATACGTAATATTTTAAGCTGAAGGTTGCAGATTATGAAGCGAATTTGATACAGAAGTAATAACATTTAATATTTGTATAAATTATTTTAAATAAAAATAAGAATATATTCACGATTTGACGTCATTTTAATTGAGAGGTAGATTCTGAAATAAATAAATCAACATCATTAATGTGATAAATTGTTATCATTATCGTTTTAATATATAATTTCCATTTTAAAATATTAATTTAAAATCTATATGTGAAATATTCGTATTCTACATAAATTTTAAAAAATTATAAAACTATCAAATAATTTAAATTTTAAAAATTACGAAAACATTTTAAACATTAAAAAAAGCAAAATTTTATAAATTAGTTAAATTTTTTAAATTAAAGTTTATAAAATATTTGCGAATACAGTATTTCGCTATTTTTTCCCCCTATTCATTTTATAAATTAGCACAAATCACGTGACGTGCTACGATTAAATTTTTAAAATTTTAAATTTAATCATACAGGTGACAAATTCTTATAAAATATTTTAAATTTTCATAACAATCATTTATAAAAGAGCACTTAACAAATTGAACATCTTCTAGGCTCTTTACGTAATTTGTCACATGATTGATAACAAAACTGGAAAGCGATGAAAATTATTTTTGAATCACGACACCTCTATCTGTAACTTAAATTTATTACAGTGTTTCGAAGATTTTTAAAATAATCTGTAAAACTGAATTAATAATTTTTTTAAATTTCATTTTATTTTGAATTGAAACTTTTAAAAATTTTATTCGGTAGATGACGCTAGCATCTTTTTTTTGTTGTTTGTTTTTTAAATTTTGACGCCATCTTGTGACTAATCTTTATTTACGCAAAGTTCGAAAGCAAACCAAAGATTTATGATTTTAATATGATTTATTTAATAATTTAAATCTTTAATTATATTTTGTAAATTTTTTATTAATTTTATTATCGATTTATTTAATTGTTTAAATTGTTTCCAAAACAAATGGGAATCGTTCCGCGCTATAAAACAAATTATCAAAACATTAAGTTCTTTCATTCAATTTGGCTTTTATTTTTTCATGTTATTAATTTTTATGTTCAGTTAAGGCCTTCGAGCTTTTAGTTACCGTTGAAATATTAAAAATAAAATGCAGATTAGATTTAGAATTATGAAATAACACGCTCAGTTTTCTCTTTGCAAACGGGCAACATTATGTTGCTTGTATTTCTGAAGGATCCGGGTTCGGGTACAGTCCGAGTTTGATGTTTCTGGAGTATTATTTGTGAAATGCTTCAAAACATAAAGAATATTTGATCACTTCTGATTTCAGTTCTATAACTAAAACACAAATTCTTAAATTTTGAGAATTAAAACTAATGCGTAAAATATTTCGGTAATTTCATAAGATTCGGTGCTTACATTTTATTTATTTGCCGTTTTCATATAAAATTTTAAATTATGCAATCAGGATTATAGGCTAAACTCGTTCTGCTCTGTGTGCACTGACTCGTAAAAGATTATTTTTTGCAAGCTCATTGTGAATTTGGCCAAGCCATAATAGAGCGACTGGATTGTGAGAGACGGGGTCAGAGCCGGCCCTACCACAGGGCGAACGGAGCAGCCGATCCAGGCGCTAAGTCCTAGGGGGTGCCTCAGGGGTAAAGAAAATTAAAGGAAAAATTATTTTTTTCACTTTTCGATATTTTAATTGCAAGCGTGTGGCCAGTATGTGAATGGCCTTATCTGTTGAGACACGCGTGGGTCGAGTGCGTGGGCGGGGGTTCCACCTCCTGACGCCATAATAGGATCTTGCTCCATCCTAAAACTTGCCTCAGGACGGCACTGGATGGGGTCCTACATTTTCGGGCTGACCATCCCCAAAATTTTCTGAGGTTTTTCAAGAACCCGGATTCTATTCCTGGTCCTCCATAGCGGTAGGCTAGCACCGCTTAACCGCTCGGCAGCCGGCCATCACGTGAAGTTACGGTATAGAGAACTCGTACTTAAAAACTGATCAACTATTTGATGGAAGGAAAAGATTTCTAAGTTGTTAAAGCTTACGATCAGAAATGAAATAATCATTTCAAATCACTCTTCCTTTTCAACTGAAAGACAGAGGCGAGAAAGAGCAAATTCGTTTCTGGCAACAAATTACTCTCCACGAACACTCATTCTTCCTCTTCTTAACAAACAGGCACGGAGATATTTAATCGAGTTCGGTATATCCTTTGTTTGTTTCCCTATTCATAAATCTAACGAATAAATTAAATACTAATAATTTTAAAAATTTTATCTAAAGTTATGGAGGAAAAAGGATAAAATTATAGTTCAGTATCCAGATTCGAATTCTCTGTTCCTTCTAATAGATGATTCTTTTCGTGTCATCGGATTCTTCGTTGGTTTGCAAAGTAATTTTATCCAGTTTCTTCGACTTGAATGGAACTAAAATTAGCGCAATTAGTTGAAAATGGAAATTAAGCAAGTGGCTTTAATCTAGAATTTCTATCAGTCACGCAATAAATCTTCATATAAAAAATTGCTGGATAATTTACTCAAAATTTCAAAATTCGATTTAATATTCTATAATTATATATTACAAATATAGAATATTAAATCTAATTTTTCATGGATTAGAATCGCGAAAAAGATAAAATTATCATACAGTACCTTACTGTCAGAAACTACCGATTAACTTCTTATTAATGGCCGTTTATAATTGTCAATAGCCGTTATATCTTGATTATGAATATAAGTGTATAAAACTAAAGATCTGTGGGGTCAATATCTTTTGTTTTAAGTAAAATTCACGGGGATTTCCGAACACGTCATAAGATCGATTATCCAAGTTAGTGAATTACCGCTTCTTTGTCAATATATTTAGTTCATAACCGGCAATTTGGCGAACCAACTAGGCATATCGGAAGAGGAACACGCACCGAAATTTCAGTATTAAATCGAGTCTTAATAATTGAAACTATGTTCGAATCTAAATTCAAATATAGATATATTGTACTGTATATGCCTAAGAAAGCGATATAAGCGTGATATATAGGCCTATTACGTACTCGCAATTCATTATCTATTTATTTATTTTTATAAATATTTTCTCCGTCAGTTAAACGTTAAAATATAAATTAATTTAATTATAGAATTACGTAACGTGATAAATTTACGAACGAATTAATAGAGATCGAAAGGCGACCATTGTTTAAAAAAATTCAACTAAACGTTGTACCTGTGACGCATGCGCAGTGTTTAAATGCCTCCAGGTATGTCGCTACGTTTCCAGGTGTGGTCACCTGTCCGAATTTTATACTTTTTACAGGTAATTTAAGTATTTATAACGTGATCCGAATCTCGAGACATGGCCAGAAAGTTTTCGGAAGTTAGAATAGGTGCTTATGTTATAGCAACGATTTGTTTAATATTGATTTTTTTGGCATTTACCACGCCTAACTGGTTATCGTCCGATAGAAGAGCTTACGGTGCAGAATTTGTCAAACTGGGCCTATGGGAGACATGTTTTCGTAGTTACGCCAGTGGCTTTGACTTAAATAAATCGAAATATTACGTAGGATGCCGTTGGATACTTGCCGATGAATATCAGAAACTTCGAAAAGAATTGGAGCCGCCTTTCTTCGTAGCAGTTCAAGTTTTCTTCACTTTCGGATTCGTAGCAACCGTTACGGGTTCTATACTGATTCTAGTCCTTCATCTCTGTTTGGATCGTCGAAAAGATAAACTCGTCATATCCGTGATTGCCTTGCTCATGTTGATAGCCGCCTTATGCTGCACGCTCTCCGTCATCATTTTTGGAGCCATGGGGAACAGAGAAGGATGGATGCCAGATCCTCTTCACAACTACCTCTCTTGGTCATTTGGACTGGGAGTGGTCGGAGCTTTCTTCTTGTATGTGGCTGCCATTCTGTTTTATTCGGAGTGGCGCCTACTGAAGAAGAGGGAAAAGCGCGAAGACTACGAACGTCCTTACGTTTTCACGCAGACTGGAGTCAAAGATGCTAACTGTTAGTGTGCATATTTTTCCACGTTTTGTCAATTGCACAGAATCTCCGTCCGATGCAGAATCTCTTTATCTAAGCAGAATTTATTGTCCAAAGAATCTACTTACTAGTTGATTTAGCTATCTCTAAGCATACATTCTATTTCACTCTGCACACAAAACATGCCATTATAATTTTGTAATGTAATAATGCATACTTGTCAATTGTTATTTTGTGTAAAATCCAATGTTTGCTCTATTGTGTTTGATATTTGATTCTTTATGATATATGGATCTATAAGTATATTATGGAAGTTTAAAAATAGAGAAACATCTTAATAAATACCAAAGTGTTCATTCCTTCTACTTGTTGAGCCTATGTCATCGTATGACACATGATGATGCAGTTTTCGTTGTAAAGCACATAAGATGCAATAGAATGCATGTTTAACGATAGCTGTTGATTTTTATATATATAATTAAAGTACAATAGCTAAATGAAGAAAATATTTTCTCAATAGTCTGATCTGACAGGGAAAAACTTTTACATATATATATATATTATTATTATTATTTTAATTTTTATCATTCTAGAACCAGAAATAGGATATTTTTTGAAAAGATTAATCTTGTATAACGATTGATACCATTGCATCCATTATCATACTTTCATCAATTTATATTTTATTGTAAAGATAATTCATAATTAAATAAATTTTTAAACTGTATTTTAATGTTTTTATTTTAGAATTACAACTTGTAATAATAATAAAATATTTTTTTTATATATTAAAATATTTGTGTATGCGTTAAGTTAATTAAAATTTTAAATCATTTGGCATATTTTTTATTACAACTGTTTATTTTACAATGATATTAACATTAAATTATTACAGTAACAAGATGCATTCACATTTTGATGTTAATTTTATAGCTGTGGGGTGTATGTAATTATATGTACAAATTAAACTATTCTGATATTAAAAGTGATTTATTAAAGACAATTTATTTAAAATTGCTGAGGAAATTTGCAATTGGAAGTTTATGTTTGGAGTTTAATGTTTTAACAGTAAAATGTTAATTGATTACTACAGATAATACCATTGCATGTGCATATAGAGGATCCTAGTGTGAAAACATCACTTCAAAAATTTTACTTTAAAACTAGATATGATAAAACAATATTTTCACTTTGTTGGAAATTAAAACTGTAACATAAATGTTTATGAATTAATGTTAAAGCCAAGTATGATAGCAATATAATAAGTTTATTCAAAATCTTTTTTATACGATTTGTAAATGTATTTATATGAAAATCAATTAATTAAAGCTCTATTTCAATACAGCTTGTTAATAAATAAACACACAAACTGATCCAAATGAGATCTTAAATTTTCAGAAAATAAAATAAAGATTCAATGTTAACTGCACAACAAACTAGTTCGTGAAAGATTTATTCATAGATTTATTTTGTATACAAAACTTTTTTAATGTTAATATGTTAATTTTATCATCATCATAAATATAAAAACCTAATTTTCTCACATCCAAAAGAACTAATCCTGCTTAGCGAACTTCTGATGGAGATTTTTGCAGTCAAATAAATGCTTTTGAATGTGAATGGTTTGCCGTAACATGAGCAGAAAAACATCTTCACATAACAAATGGGTTCTTGAACGAGTTAAAGTAATAGAGATGGAAACATATAACAAACCAACATACAGTTTTAACTGAGACCAACATTAAGAGATACTATTGTCCTTTCTTTTTCTGTAGTACCATTTCCCTTAAATTGTTTTCACTTTCCTTTAAACTTCTTTCCAAATAAACTTTGTTATTCTAAAGAAAAAGAAATAAAATTTTTTAAAATCACAAGCTTTATTTTCAAGCTCTAAAGTTAATATTTTTGTCTAATTTCAATTTAATTTACTAGAATTGTAGATTGACCTAAATATGGATATTATTATGCTCATAGCATCATGCACCAGACAAAGTAATTTGTATCATACAAATAATTTATTCTAAAATTAAAATGTTTTAACTTTCAAACAAACATGCAGCAAATCATAATTTTGTCATACATATCTACAAAAATTATTTTATATAAAATAGATTCATAGATTTATGAAACATTAGATTCCCATAAATCTAATTGCATTTCAATAAGGTATTTGAGTAAACTATTAATGAACATTTTAAGTTTTCTAAAGATCATTCAAGTACTTTGATTTAAAATTCACTGTTATCAGACTGAAAAATTTTTTAAAGTATTATTGTAGGTGATCTAAATTAGAGCAATTAATTAACAAAGATATATTTTAAGTTAAACAATTAAAAGTTGAGAGTCACTGCATATTATTGTTTATGATCCAGTCACTATCCTTGAAATGAATGAATCATAAATAATAAATGGAACTGTTTCAAACTAGTCTATATCTAAATCTAAACAAACGAAAATGATTGTTCGCTATGCTCTTTTAGGCTGTTTGACCAATTTCTATGAAACTCAGTAGTTACATTTACATACATCTAACTTAGATAATGTCATACATACCATCCCAAAATATTTAATAAATTTCTATATATCAATTTTTGTTCATGTTTGATTTGCTAGCTTTACATGTAGTGCCATCTATTGACAAAAAATTTTTAAAAATGATACACTAAATATAATTCATGCAAAAGAGAATTTAATTAAAAAATTTATATTCACTTAATTACTGCAACAACAATGTAGCGGGAAATAGACACACTGTATTATTTGCCACGGGTAGCACATAGCACTTGTGTGTGTTCAATCCAAAGTATTACACTGTGAAAACCATATTATTTAATTTTCCACATCTAACAACTCTGGTTTTTTCATTCCTGATTGTATGTTCTTAACTGTAATAAATGCTCACCATAGCAGAGTGGATAGAACCATCTAACACTGGTTTGAGTATTACCAACAGGCTGGGCCACATGGAGTTTTCTGGCTTTCTTTCTGAAATGATACCTAAATAGGGGACCAGTTTCTCATAAAACTCCTCTCAGGAGGCATCCCCTTGGCAAAATTGAAAATATGATATCTTAAATTTTTTAAAGATATATTTTCAATTCCTGTCTACTTGACCAATGAAATTGTGCCATTTCATACCATCTGAATTTTGCAATAAATATGACAACCTTAAACTCTTTATATCATTTTTGTTTTAATGTTTGTTGTTCTTATTTTCTGACCAGGCAATGCAGGGCTTATCTTCTAGTTAATATATATTTGTTAACTGACTTTTGGGCCACTCTATCAAACAAATAGTAGAAATACATCTTAAATGTAAAATTTAGACATTTCAACATAACTTGTTAAGTTCCTCAAACATAAATCTAATTCAAACTTTTGTTTTTGATGTAACAAGAAAGAGGCACAAGTTATGGATTGGAATGTAATCGATTTTTTTACATCAATTGAAAGCTCACATTGAGCTGATTACAGAAATACAAAAATTTAAACAAAAATGTTTTAACTTTCAAACAAACATGCAGCAAATCATGATTTTGTCATACATATCTAAAAATTATTTCATATAAAGTAGATTCATAGATTTATGAAACATGAGACTAATAAAAATTAGATTAAAAATTAAAAATAACAAATATTACTTTCGTTATTTTTAATTTTTAATGGGTTCTTTTATTACTGTTATATATGGGGAGAAACTTTCCTTGCTTTATGGCATTACCTCTATTGTGTAAATAAAATAATAATAATAATACTGTAGGATTACACATGATTAGGGCTGAGGAGGAGAAGCAACATCTGTAGCCCTAGGGCCCAAGCGAAATCTGCACAATAAAATTTTAATTACAATGTCTAGAATATGAATATATGTAATTTCAAATGCATAAAAGGAGAAAAAAGAAATATAATAAATTAAGAGTGTTGTGTCAGAAGAGATAACAGAACCAATAGATTGTACTCCAAGTTCCTGTATATGATACATGTTAAAATAAAGTAGCATTAATAATAAAGATTCTTTATATTAAATTTGAGATTCTCTAATGGTAATTAATTCAAACATCTCTGAGAATGTATTTATTTATTTACACTACTGACTAGATTTATTAATATAAAAATAGATATTATCTTTCAAGTACATATAGTTAACACATTTAGTCAACATCTTAATGATTAAAGAAACAGAACAGTTTTAGCAAGTTTTTTCTAACCTTCAAAGAAGTTAGTTACTGGTTCTTTATAATGAAATGCAAGCAATCAATCATAAAGTTGGGAAAAAAGGAAGAAGGAAGTTCTCACAAGGGAGAACACAAAAAGTTAAAAAACTTTACTGGTTAAAGGAAGAAAAACTTTTCAGATTTAATAAAATCTAACAAATTTCAATAGTAATGCTAATTAAAACTGTACTTTGGTTTCTTTTGATCAATTTTTTGAATTCCCAATTGGAGTAAACTGAATTTTTAATGATTCCTTTATTGCATGACCCAATGAAATGACTTTATTAAGATTTTTCAATAATAATACAGTCAAACCTGTCTATAACCCCAAGGGACCAAACAACTCTTCCATGGTAGAAAGGTTTCCTACTATAGGGATCCCTTGATTAATGCAATTAATAAATTTCTCAATGTTACTCCATGTATCAAAATCAACAAAAACAATAAAAGGATAAAAAAGTAAACAAAAGCATTTTTTTGTCTTTATTACTGCAGTTTCCTCAGTTAGAATATTATAGTAGAATAATATAAATATATAGTAGAATAGTATATAGAATAGTATATTATATAGAAAAAAAAAAATAGTAGAAATAATAATTTCTTTCTTGCTTTCTTTTAAATTAAATTTTTTCTGCCGTTATAAATTTATCCTTATAACCATTTACAATATAAAGTTGTAATTTAATTGAAAATATTTACAAATATATCTTTAATTTATATATTTTGTGTATATTTTAATTTTATTTTGGAAATTTATCATTAAAAAGACAGTTTTTCTTTAAAATTTAATGCAGCAAGCAACTGACTAGACTAAATAAACAACATGTAATTTATAGTCATTACAACAGTAATGCAGTAATGCTGGGCAAACTGTATCCTTGTATTTGTTTAGTGTTTCCAAATAATGACAATATTGATCTTTACAGATAGAATTATTGATTTTCTGCTGTAATATAGTAACAAAAACCATAATAGATATTTTCCATATATGATTTTCAATTTATAAATATGAAAAATGATATGAAATATTTGGATTACATTAAAATATAAAATTTCTGGTTCTTCTTTTATTACATTCGATTATTATTTTTATATATTTAAATTAATAAAAGTTTACAAATATATATCTGTATCAGTGCTGTTTATATATGCTTTTTGTAACTTAAATATATAACAATTATAGATTATTACTCTAATTAAAACTAATTTTTAAATAGTTTTATTACTAATTTATTTTTAGATATTAAAAAAAATCATTTTACAGATTGTATAATTCCTTCTATCATATCTTCATTTAGATAATCTATAAAAGTTTATAATCCATAAATTTAAAAAACTGCTATAAATTGCTGAAGTAAAACCTTTGTATAGGCTTTGCTTCAGATCTAACCCACATCTGTTTAGACCAGTGTACACTGATAAGTGTTCTACAAAGGATCGAAGATGCCCCATATCTCCAAAGACATGCTTAATAATTTTGAACAAATGAAAAACTGTTTAAATATAGTACACTTAAGTACTATACAATAAATTGCAAACTGCAATATCAGCAGATAAGTTGTCATATAGCATAATCTGTATCCAATTTCAAGTAATTTTTTTTTTTTTTTACATATAACATGAAAGATTTTCTGCATGAAAATAAAGTAGAAACTTACTTAAAAGCATCAAAACATATATAAGATACTAGCTGTTACCCGCGACTTCGTCTGCAGAGGTTTTGCAAGCAAACCCCTTTTACATTCAATATTTCAATAACCATAGTAATTGTTATATAACACCTACCGCTGAAGAGAATTGCCAAGAATCAAACAAACTATTTTCAATTTGATCAATTTTCTGGAACATTTACAATCGTTCTATAATTGAACCAATATGCAATAACAAATTCGAATTTAAAATGGTTCGAACATTTTTGAAATCGAAATAGATAAAAATATTTATAACAATGTCTGAAATGTTATCAATTTAATACATCTAAGTACTCAATAAAGACTAAATGTAGTTGAAAACAAAAAATCACACCTAAAATAGTACAGTAGAAGCCGTTCTTCCGGTTAAGCCTTAATCCTCTCCCTCTTTCCCCTGCTTGGGAATTTCGAAAAATCCCTTCTTAGTGTGCGTTTTCATAAAGTACCCTAACTGTGTACCAAATTTCACTTCTTTAGGTTCAGCGGTTTGCTCTGGGTGATGATGAATCAGTCATTCAGTCAGTCAGTCAGGACAAGTAATTTTATATATTTAGATTTTGGAGACAATCCATAAAAAGTATGAACCAATCTTAAGATTTTTCAGAATAAATTCAAAAAGTACTTTAAAATGTTTGTTCCCATTAATTTAACATATAGTTTTGCTCTATTGTGGATCATTTTTGTTTAGAAGTTTACTCCTCCAACATTCTTTTATTTTATTCATGCAATAAAATAATACAGTATAATCTCTGATTAGCAGACACTGTTAAGACTGAGAAGTTTGTCTGCTACAGTACATGCTGGTGGCCATATTGTATTTTAACACGGTCATTATAAAGTGAAGAATATGATAGATTATGAAAATATCAAATTTGTGTCAGGAATGTGAATATATCAAAAAGTATACATAGCATATATAATTGAAATATATACAGTCAATCCCCCTATAACACTGTTGATAATTCCGTTTTGTATGAATTCCATGTTGTACGAGTCACTTAGATTTTACAAATACATGAGCCGTTCACAGCCTGGCACACACATTTGTAAAATTTAAGTGACTCATACAAAATGGAATTCATATAAAACGTAATTATCAACAGTGTTATAGAGGGGTTGACTGTGTACAATATATTATTTTTTCAGCTGTATAAATCTTGTTTTAATTGAATCTCATTTGAATGTTAAGTAACAAAGGAAATTTGCTATCTATTTCAAGGAGTGGGAAATATATTCGTAATTGTTATATTCATAATGTCATTTATGATTTAAGCAACCTATAAAAATCAATACAGGGATTTGTCTGCTTTGTAGTTATCAAGTAGGTGTAACTTTTGGAACAATTTTGCTTTTTTCTGTAACTGATTTATTAAAAATTACACTTTATCCACCACAAAGCTGTTAAAATGGTTATGGCAACAGTGTTTGTTTGATGAAAGTTCAAAGGTCAAATTACAAAGGCTATTTGTTGACTACTTTAAAGTGTGGGAAGATATTTGATTTTCTTGCATTTATGATATCATTTATAATCTTAACTTTCTTTTTCATTATTACTATACTATGGTTCTTGTTGAGTGAATGAATAACTTTGAAAAAGTTTAAGCTTATGATACCAAAACACTATAATTTCAACAATAAGACAAAAGGTTTAATAATATTAATATGCATAACAATAAATGGTGATTGACAACTAAACCAAATTAAACTTCTCTAACAGATAAAGAATATTGTTTGACTTCTTATAACTTACCCTCCTCCCATATTCCTATTTTAAGCCAGTCTTTGACGCCTATAATCAAAGTTTGTCACTCAAAAGTGTATTTGAATTGATTCTTTTTTTTTTCATTTTAAAATATTTTGTATGTAATTAATTCTTTCAGAATATTGAAGGTGAAACATTGCATTTCGATAAGGTTGGTTATGGATGACAGTGTCTGTTATTTAGTGTCCACTATTTAGAGGTAAATGTAACAGATGTCCGTTAATGGAGGTTTCACTATATTTGAAGATATTTTTTAATCAAACATGACACATGAATCGTGTCTATCTAAACAATTTCACAGTCACAGATTGTGATTTGAAATTTTATAGTATCTGAATATTGTGTTTCAGACAAACAGAACAGAGATTGAAGAAGCACAAAATCACGTGTCTACCTAATTAATAAATAACTATGGATAACAATATTATGAATGAAATAAACTGAAAAATTAGGTTGAATGGAGTACATTTGACAGAAATATAATTCTAAAGAGCAACATGCCACTGTGCCTGAAAAAAAAAAATTCAACAAATGTGTTTTACCAGCACTCACCTAAGGAGCAGAAATGTGAACACTAACAAGCAAAACAGTATAGTGGCTACAGACAACACAAAGAAGTATGGAATGATGCATGCTGGGCATTATGAGAAGAGAAGGAAAACTATCACTTGGATAAGAAATCAAACAAAGATATATGATATCATTGAGAGGATCAAATGTTCAAAATGGTTATGCAGTGGACACATTGCTAGAAGACAAGACAATAGATGGACTACAGATATCCTAAACTGGTACCCATAAGGAATCAAACACCCAAGATGAAGACCAATGAAGTACAATGGAACAACAAAATAAGGAAAGTGGTTGACATAAATTGGAAAACCAATGCATAGGATAGGAAAAAATGGAAAAGATTAAAGGAGACCTTCATCCAATAGTAGATTGACAATGGTTGATCATGATAATGATGATACATAATAAATACAACCAACCTGATAATTACTTCAAATATCAAACAAACAGCCAGATTCCCTTATTCAGCTATTAAGACTAAATAATTACAAAGTAATTTGGCAGGAGGTATGCTGTTAAGTGGTTAGGCCACTATCTCTTGTTAAATTTAATAATTATAAATAAATAAATAATTTAATTTTATAATATTCTAGAAAAATATTATAAATTAAATTTTTTCTTTTAAAATATTCCAAAATTATAGACTGCAACTCCTGCTTCCTGTTCCATTTATTCTACCTGAATCTTTTCACTCTCAGACTAATTAATTTATATATATAATCATATCAATCATTCACAGTGCTTATTTAGCTTTATGCACAGTCATTTATTTAGCTTTAATAGTTCATTATGAATGTATTAAACAAAATAACAGCTACCATAAGTGATATTTAGATTTAATAGTTCAATAAACGAATCCTGCTGTTGATTTGATATCTGAAGTAACTATCAGGTTAATTGTGTCTATTAAATATACATAGTATGATCCAAAAGTTTGGGGACTTGGCTTAAAATTCCTTACCTTAAAAAGTTTATATTGCTGATGCACAACCACCTTCAAAGTAATCACCTTGGGCAACAATACACTTTTGCCAGTGCACGTATAACTTCTGGAAGCACTGCTGAAAGCCATTTTTTGAAACCTCCCATAAGGCCTCTTGCGATTCTGCTCTCACCTCATCTGATGACACAAAACGGCATCCCTGCAAATGCTTTTTCATTGATGAAAACAAAAATCACACAGGGCTATGTCCAGTGAATAGGCAGGGTAAGGAAGCACATTAATTTGAGTTTAGGTGGGAAACTGTGTTACCATTTGGGACCAATGTGCAGGTGCGTTGTCATGCAGAAGGTACCAGTCTCCACTTTGCCAGATCTGTGGCTGTTTATGATAAATGGATTCCTTCAAACAATGTAAAATGTCTAGATAATGCTTTTTGTTTACTGTTCTGCCTTCGGGAATAAATTCTGAATGAACAATTCCTTGAGAATCAAAAAACACCTCGATCATGACTTTCCCTTTGCTCTGATCCTGCCAGAATTTCTTCGTGAGGAGGTGATTTCCATGTTGAAGAAGCACGTTTTGATTGGATATCAAATAAATAACACCACGTTTCATCACCTATTATGATGTGGTTCAAAAAAGCTGGATCCCTATCGGCTTTGTCAATTAAATTACCTGATATTCTCATTCATTCTTCCTTTTGTTCAGAAGTCAAAAGCTGAGGGACAATGTGCTGAGACACTCGGTGCATGTTAAGATCTTCTGTTAAAATACGCTGGCAACTAGTTTTTGATAAGTGAGTAGTCGCAGCGATTTTTTCAAGAGTTTGGCGACAATCTTTGCGAACACATTGAGAAACCAACTGAACATTTTCCTCGTTCCGTGAAGTTGAAAGTCAGCCAGAGCATTCATTGTCTGCAATGGATTCTTGGTCCTCTTTAAAACGCCAATGCCATTTGTACACCTTTGATTTTGCCATGGTAGAATCACAGTACACCTTTCTTAGCAATTTTAAAGTCTCCGTAGGTGTTTTACCTAAACGCTGACAAAATTTAATGTTGCAGCGCTGTACTTGAAACTCCATTTTTATTATGTCGCAAAACAAAGGTAACTATCTCCAAAAGAAAACAACAGTGCTCATGGTTTAATCACGTGATATGGGCAAAACCAACCTGAACACGTAGGGGTGGTTTGATAGAATCCATTTCATATGCTGTAACTTCAAATACATGCTTTTGTTGTCATACATTACTGCAGTCCCTGAACTTTTAGACCATACCATGTATATATAATATACTATGCAAGGGTTACAGTGTAAGCTGGCTGAGAGCCATGGAGACTTGTGGTCACTACATTTCCCCAATCAGCACCATAAGTGACTGATATGGTTATACCGAAATTAGTTAGTTAACTAATTAGTCTGGAAGTGAAGAACTGCACTGCTGGCAATGTGTCTGCATGATAAACAGGACTTGTAGATTAAAGTCTTGCTTCAGGCCAATCTTTTCTTCCAAAATATTCTAAAATTAAATTTATTTATTTATAATTATTAAATTTAACAAGAGATGGTGGCCTAACCACACAAAGTAATTTGGCAGGAGCCTTAGCCTTTAATAGACAAATATAGGAATCTGGCTGTTCATTGCAATATTGAATTTCAGAAAGACACTTTTGATAGTTTAGTCTACACACAAAAAAAAAAATATATATATAAAACTAAAATACAACAAATAACTTCTAAAGTAAAGTTAGTTGTTTTCTATCATTTGGTTAAAATATAACTGAAAAATAAAGAAAACAATTGTTTTTGTACCTTTCCAGAATGCATCTTTGATCTTATACAAACTAGAAATATAGAATAGCAATTATATTCTCTGAAAATAGTTTCAGACAAGGTTTCCCCAAGTCTGAAACTATAGTAGAGTTCGATCTTTATTTAATCTTTTACAAGTAATGCATGGACCTAAATAGGGAGAAATGAATTCATTTATTTTAATATTACTATATTTATATAATAACCTCCTTTTTCTTTTTAATGAGTATCTCAATTAATTAAAGATATTGTATAACTGGATAACAAAAATGAGAAAGGTGAAAAGAGTAAAGAATGATAAAATGATGGCAAAATAAGGCCCTACAGACCTTGCCAACATTTATATCACTGTAAAAATATTGATAAAGTCTTCCACTATAAAATATATCCAATTATTAGTAAGGCAAAATCTTCCACTATAAAATATATCCAATTATTAGTAAGGCAAATAATATAATTTACTGAAAATATTGATAAAGTTGGCTCATCACTATACTATATATTTTATAATGAACAATTATTTATTGTGGCATCGTCACAATGCTGGGTTGCAATTTTTAATCATAATTTTAATTTATTTAATTTAAAATACAATCAAACCTGTCTATAACAGAACCCCAAGGGACCAAACAACTCTTTTGAAGTAGACAGGTTTCTGCTATATACAGGTTACATACTATAGGTATCCCTTGATTAATGCAATTAATAAATTTCTTGAAGGAAACAACATAAGTGAGTTGAAATATTAAAAGGTTGGTATAATAATGAGAATGGGAATCAACATATAACTAATTTGTAAGAACAAAAATTAAGTTTTACTGAACATTTTGTTTTTGTATAAACTAATACATAAATTACAAATACAAATTCAGTGAAAAACTTAAAACATGTTACAAGAAATCTTTATTAACTCTGCAGATTATCCCTTAATAAACAAAAGCTAATGTCTATCCATAGGCTATTTGTACAAAATCAAATGCTTTTAAGTAGTAACTGAACCTAACAGAGTGAATATTTAAATAGTGAACAATATATAACTTTCAATCTATGATTTTGCTATAATTGATTAAAAATTATTTAGAAATTCAAAATCAAATCCTCTACATGAATCATAATAAATATATACAAGCAACATAATACATAATCAGGTCATCATGAAACAATGTTCGGTATCTTGGAAATCTCAAACCATAATTGCTGCATGCTTGAGACAATGTTCTAGTCCCTGCAATTTATAGATTTCCTTTTGTGTTTAGATTATATATTTCCAAGGCCATGTATACTTCTCATTGATTTTCTTGAGGCCATGTATACTTCTCGTACACTTGACAATTTTTGCCTCATTCCAATGTACCCTGACTGAATCATCTAAGGCATAAGCTACTAAGGCTATATTGTGTATTTCCCTTCTTAACCATGAACTCACATTAAAACCGGAAGAAAAGAACATAACAGAGTTAATAAATTTGTAAAAATTTAGCAAATTTTTCAAATTCTTAACCATACATTAATAGAAGAATTAAATGGAATTCTAATGCAAAAAAGCTGTTTGGTTCTATCTACTCCCATTTTTTAAAATTTTTAGAAAATGATTTTCCTACAGAAAAAGCATTAAATTTTTAATGTCATCTGCTAGAGATTGTGTGCATAGCAAAAGAGGTTACAATCAGCCTTAATAGACAACATCTAAAAGACCTCAACTATCAAAAGTAAAAAAATACATAAAAAGTTTTAAAAGTATTTCATTACTTACTTAATTATGGATGCATAACCTAAAAACTAATTAAATAAACCTGTTTTTAGTTTTAATTGATAAAAATCTTTACCTTTTCAATTACGACAATTTTAATTTAGGTTAAAATTATTTTGTAAGTGATCATAATTATTAATAATTTCTAAACAATTTCAAAACCTTGACTGATAAAAATATATTTAGAATAAAATAGTTACTAATAGTTTTGAAATAATTTTTTTTGTACTGTACATTCTACCTTATTTACTGTATTTGTGCATACATGGCTGCAAGTGACAGCTGAGAGCAAAAATAGTTGAAAAAGTAACTAGAATTCTTTAAAAAGTAAACATGTGGTAAACAATGGATATACCAGCATACTCAACAGTTATATTATCATCATATCTGCAACTTAAGGCTGTTTGGCTATGAGATAAAGATTGCTTCTATAACTGTTTTAAATGTCATACTGTCAAAAATGTATTCAAACTACATGATTTTTCAAGATAATATAACAATATGCCAGGCAACAATACACAAAAGTGGTTAACACATTGACTGCCGCATTATGGGTGAGACGACTTTTCACCCTAGGCTTCGTCTCCCACATTTGGTGAAGGCTTTAACTAGTATTTAGGCTTTGTCATTCACACATGGGTAAATGCTATATGTTATTTCCTATTACATTTTAAATATATGGCCTCAGAGGAAATTTTTTCCGTATTTAAATTGTTAAAAATTTTTTCTTTACTTAATTTTAATTTATAATATAGGCTATATAAACACATTCAAATAGACATATTTAATTTTCTTTATACATATGTATTATATATTTACTTTATACATTAATTTATCAAAAATCCATTTATTTATTACATCAGTTAATCAGAGAAATCCATCAGCAATAGAATAAAACGAAAAAAATTAAAAAAAAGTAGGTTTAAATGGCAGTTACAGATCTAGGTCACGCACACTGTTTAGATGTCACCACTCCACCTGCTGTCACATGACACGATGTTTGTTTTTAGGTGGACATGGTTCCTGCACTTTATAGAAAGTTTTACGCCTTCAACTGTCGTAAAACATCAGGCTATAATTTTGCAATAATAATTATAAATTACTAATAAATTTGGCCCTAGAGGGAGGCATTAGACACCATTTTGTATTAAATTTAATATTTATAATTTAATGAAATAATTTTAGGTTAAACTGGAAGAAAAGAATTGGCCTAGAGCAGGATCGAACCTGCAACTGCCACTTACTGTGCAGATGCATTGCCAGTTACACTATCCAGACCTCTGGTCCAATCTTCTCTTTCAGTATATTTAACATTACGATATAACCATTGTCAGTTACTACAGTGCCTATACTATAGACAGTTTGATTATTTTTTCAATAGACAAACATTAATTATTTTATTTAAATTAAACTTCTGAAAAGTTTGTGAAAATACTGTATCAAAACCCAATCAAATTAAACAGTTTAAGGAATTTTATTTAACATGTAAACCCCTATACTAGATGATTAGGGAAAGAACATGACTTTGAGTAAACACAACTTCAAGTTATCCTGGTTCAAACTAACCAGGTTCCACTGTAGTAACAAAAAGTAACCTAAGACTGAAAATAAGAAAGAAATAATAGAAATAAAAAAATAACAAACAGTTGTAAAAGTAACCCATTTGCAATCTTGTGCATATTATTTCTTCAGAACAAGGATTATTGGCATTTTTACATTAAAATTACTGTAATTTTGTGTGGATAAGCTGCAGCAACATGTATCTCATAGAAAATTGCAAGAATAAAAACAAAACTTTTGCATAACTTGCCCTATTGTAAACCTTGCACTCCAGGAATGGCCACTGAAAGCAAGATACATAAGCATTTTGGTTGACATAAAATCTCAACCCCTCTTCAAGAATTTGTACATGTTTTTTATAAACAACAACTACAGGTGGAAATTTGGGTACAAGTACATATCTAGTGTATAAATTGTTTCCAAATTTCCATCTATAGTTGTTCTTTATAAAAAACAAAAATATTAACTGAAAAGGAGTTGAGATTTTACAGCAACCCAAAATGCACATCTAGAAGAAAAAATTGATTAATAAATTGTACATTGTTAAACCAACAGATATTTGTTTGGCTGTTTGAAATACTACATCTGATGATAAACGATTATAGAGTTAAAACTCATTCATATTCATATATTCACTCATCGATGTATATTGCAAGTATAATTAAAATATCATTTAAAACTCCATAATCTCATCACTTAAAGTAATCATAAATTATATATTTACAAACCATACTATCAATATCATAAATTTGATTTGTTAAATAATTAATTAATTAAAATTAAAATAATTTTTTAATCATAATTTAAACTAATTTGTTAATAAAGTAATTTTATATTATACAGGGTTCCTACTCAAATTTTTGTTTCAAATTTCATGATTTTCCCTGACTTCTCCTGACCAACTTCATATAAATTCCCTGACCCTCACACCCCTTACAGGCATGTCAAAGATATGGCCCGTGAGACAATTAGTTGTGGCCTGATATGTCAATTCAATAATGCTTTTTGTTTATTTTTTTATTATCTTGACACCAAAAAAAATTTGATATTTTGCACTTAAACAAATAATACTTAATAAACAAAATTTTTGAACTCAATTATTATTATTGTTGTTTTTATTTTTATTTATTCCTATTACTTAGAGATATTTATTTTACTTGATTTATTTTTGTGTTTAATTTCTTGTTTACATTATGTTTTCTCTATTTCATCTTTTGAATTTCGAATTAAAGTCCATCTTAGAAAGATCATCTATTGCATAATTCGCACTATTTTGCATATAAAATGCATGTTTTCGACATATTAATAAATTAGTTTATGCTTGTATTTTCAGTCTTGCAATATTTATTTTCGGATCAGTTTACAGACCTGCTTCAAGCCTGTAAATTGGCCGAAAATGTTTGTTCTGTGATTAAAATTATTGCTGGAAAAGTACAAATGCAGTTTTTTTTTAATTTTAATGTGAAATCTTGGGTTATTAAAAAAAATTTTGAGTTGGCTACTCTTGGGCTACTTTTTAGAATTTTTGGCTACAAAAGCTAAAAACATCTGGCCCACTGTCATACTCAAGATAAAAAATTGGCACTTAAGCAATTTGAGTTTGACATCCCTGCCTTACAGTATGGCACAATGACAAAATGAAACAGCATTTGAATTACTGTGCACATATGCTATTGCTTCTCCAACTTTTTAATTAGTTATTTTTTCTAATTAACAGTTATATGTTTTTTAAAATTGCCGAATTACTGAAACTAAAAATACAACTTTTTATTAAATTAAAGTAGTTTATTCTGTTATTATCCACAACCATAAATCTATATGGCTTTGAAAAAAGAAAAAAGCAATTATTTATTTCTTATTCATTAATAAATCCTATATAATCCATGTACAAAAGTATACATTTATTAAATTTATTTCTTATTAATTTTCCTGAACTTTATAAAATATTAATAAACTGGAAAAAAATCTGAAATTGTTTTGTTATGCCATCAAAATGAAAAATGATAAATACCATTTAAATTGAAATTATCATTTTTTTTTGTACTTTGTAAAATGCTAGGAAAATTTTGTGTACACTTGGAAGAAAATTTGGGTCCTGAAAATATGCAGCATTCCTTTGCATAAGTTGTATCGCGTTACTTCTCACTGCCTGCAGACAGCTACATTTAGTCAGCAAAAAATCAACAAAGCAGCCAAGGCAGCAAATTCCCTGACTTTCCAGGAGCATAGGAACCCTGTTTATAGTAATTCTTTTAGAAATATACCTGTAAATTTTTAATTTTATCTTCTGATGTTTTAACCTTCTTCACTAAACCATCTTTGATATTATCTTTATCCGTCAAAAGAAACCTAGAAAGATATTACATATAAAACTATTTTCTTTTAAGAATAAATATCACTGAAAACAATTTATATATTTTAAATTTAAAAATTAGACATTGCAAACTGATTAAAGATGAATTAATCAAAATTATGCAATTATAAAACTTCAAACTCCATCTAACTGTTCAAATATCAATACTAAAATATTTTTAATGTTTTCTTTATTAACTAGATATAGATAAGGTTTTTTCTTTGTTTTTTTTTTTTCATTTATTTTATAGTAGTAGAACCCCAACTTGTGTTCCAGTTTTGGGGTTCTGCAATAAAATTAGTTTCTAAGGTTTAATTAATAGTTTAAAATATATATGAAAAATTCAGTAAATAGTTTCAAAAATTATTAATATTTTATAGAAAAATATGACCTATGCACAGACTGTACATAGCTCATATTTGCAGCAAATGAAATCCATTTGATTTTTTCCTGAGTATTCAATTCTTTTTATTCATTCTTGTCAGGGTAGTAAATATTTGAATACTCGAGTGTTTATCAATTTGCAAAAAATCAAATGAATTTGATTCTGTGTGAATATTATTTATTCAAACTATTAATTAATGTGAAGGATTAATTTTTGCAGTTGATTTTGTCAGAAAATGTGGTAGGAGCTCAATTAGATCAAGTGTATTATTAACTCACTCACTACTAGTTGAGCTCCTATCATATTCACTAACAAGAATCATCTGCAAAAATTACTCTTTTATATTAATTAATATTTTGAATTAATAATATTTATTAATAATTAATCTGTTTTTCATATATTTAATAAATAATTTAGATTTTTTTTAATTTATAGTTTTATTTATAATCAGTAAAACTTGTTAGGGTTTCAAAACTTTTTATCAAGGTGAAATTGGTTCTGTAATTAAAGTAAGTTGGAAACAGCTGTTTTAAATGAATAAATATTTAGAAAACAATTTAAAATCAAAAATATGTTAAACTGCATGTTAAAATCTAAAATATTTTAAATCCAAATTAAGATCAAACCTTTAATTTGTTCAGTAAAGGAGACAGAGAACAAATGTTTTTTTTTTTCTTTGTCACATCAATGTAAATATATGATGCATGAATTAATATTTACACATTCTATAAAACATATTTACAAATATTAATAAAACATCTGAAATATTTTAATGTATCTTAACCAATATTTGAATAAATGGCTTAGATATACTGTACAGTGATACCTCGACTTACGCGATTTTCAAATCTCGTCGATTCGTCTTTTGTTTGAGCGCCACGCACTCTTGATTACTCACTCCGCACACACTATTGTTCGGCTTACATGTTCAGACGTGTCACACGGAATCGACATATAGCTACAATTTATTTTGTGTTATTTATTTCTGTGTTTGTTATATCTATGGAGACTTGAGAGACTCTATGTGGTGATTTCTTGTAACCGTGAACGAATCAAATGACGAGATAAGATTAACGAGAACATTTATTAGCTTACATACATCCGACTTGGATTTTACACAAATTGCGAAATTATACCCCGACTTACGCGAACCCGGAGTTACGCGATTTTCAAATCTCGTCGATTCGTCTTTTGTTTGAGCGCCACGCAACTCTCGATTACTCACTCCCCCCACACTATTGTTCGGCTTACATGTTCAGACGTGTCACACGGAATCGACATATAGCTACAATTTATTTTGTGTTATTTATTTCTGTGTTTGTTATATCTATGGAGACTTGAGAGACTCTATATGGTGATTTCTTGTAACCATGAACGAATCAAATGATGAGATAAGATTAATGAGAACATTTATTAGCTTAGATACATCTGACTTGGATTTTACACAAATTGCGAAATTATACCCCGACTTACACGAATTTGACTTACGCGGTTATTGCTCAGTCCCACCTATCGTATAAGTTCGAGGTATTACTGTATTCACAAAACACATCCCTGCAACAAGTTAAAATTTCAAATTTGAATAAATATCTCTTTGCATATTTTAATCATTACAACAGTATAAACAATTTTATTAGGGCTGCAGAACAAGTTGCAAATCAAAAGTTCTCAATTTTTCATGCAAAGAGAAATTCTCCAAGAATTCCAGATTTTCCAGGCAAGTAGACATATTTTCCTGAAAAATCTGGGAAGTGCCTTGGTTTGAACAGTGGTCTTTCAGACTTCTTTTTACATTATCAATACCAATATGTATGAAGTATATTCTCTGCACAAACTTCATTGGAAAAGGATAACCTTCATAAAAAAAAGTTATTCTTTTCCTCTTTTAAAGTGGTTTAAGAAGAAATACATAGTTTGGCTCTTTCAATCATTTTTCAGCTACTTTTTACATAGCAATTATGGTAAAAAAAAAAAAAAGTTAATAAAAGTACTGCTGAAACTAAAAACATGTCAGAATGAAATTAAAAAAAAACTAGAAATGATAAATGATTAAGTCATTATTTAAAAATGTATTAGTGGCATGTACAGTACCTACAGATTAAACCAGTGTTATGGTTTTAATCTGTAAAACCAAAAAAGCAAAGAAAATATTTTAAAAGATAATTATTTGAACATTTAGGAATTATAAAAGTAAATAATAATAAAAGAAAAAACAATAATACAGGTTCTTGGGAGAGCTTCCGAATCAATAGAAAAAAGAAAAAAAAAAAAAACAAACAAACACACATTTGTGAGTCAGAAGGAAACACAGTCAAAGGCATAGACAATGCAGATGTGTAAGAGAAATGTTAGTAAATTTTAGAAGTGTAAAATTATACTGCATCATGGTTTCATCAATTTTTTCAAGTTTATATTGAATAATATAAATTTTCTTTTTAAGTTTGTGTGTACTGGTTAAAATGTTCTCATTTGGTGAATTTTTGTCATGTATGTGTATGTTGAAAAGTTTTTATTATAAAATTAATAATGTGTATGCATATGCCCAAAAATAGGGTAAACTGTTTATGTGAATATATTGGAGCTACTGCTTGTGGTCTAAAAATGAGGATCAAGGAGCATAAATACACAATTCAGAAGGGTCTTTCCACTACCACATTAACTTCTTTTGCTGTTGATAATAATGTGGAGGTTAAATTTAACGATGCCCAATTACTATAATACAGTGATGACCCAGCCTATTGAAACACTAGAAATATTCAAAGCATTTAANAAAAAAAAAAAAAACAAACAAACACACATTTGTGAGTCAGAAGGAAACACAGTCAAAGGCATAGACAATGCAGATGTGTAAGAGAAATGTTAGTAAATTTTAGAAGTGTAAAATTATACTGCATCATGGTTTCATCAATTTTTTCAAGTTTATATTGAATAATATAAATTTTCTTTTTAAGTTTGTGTGTACTGGTTAAAATGTTCTCATTTGGTGAATTTTTGTCATGTATGTGTATGTTGAAAAGTTTTTATTATAAAATTAATAATGTGTATGCATATGCCCAAAAATAGGGTAAACTGTTTATGTGAATATATTGGAGCTACTGCTTGTGGTCTAAAAATGAGGATCAAGGAGCATAAATACACAATTCAGAAGGGTCTTTCCACTACCACATTAACTTCTTTTGCTGTTGATAATAATGTGGAGGTTAAATTTAACGATGCCCAATTACTATAATACAGTGATGACCCAGCCTATTGAAACACTAGAAATATTCAAAGCATTTAAAAAGAGGGACAGTTATTAATTTTAAGGAAAAGGACTCACTAGCAACTGTGTGGAGGGCATACTTTGACTTACAATAGATCTTGAATTAAGTTTTGATTTTATATTTTATATAAATCAGAAATTTTTAAAATCGTAATCCAGTTTGAAGAACCTTGTTAAACGGAACATTGAGCATGCTTTTATTTTCACAACGTTCAAAACTTTTAAATTTTTGTTCTTTTAAAAGACGCATTCTATTAGTTCTAAACCTGATGATGACTGTAAAAATAAAGGAAAACGTTTGTTTTTCATTTAATTAAATCTAATTCATGCTAGTTATTGATAATTACATATTTCAAAATTATATTCATCTCTAAACTATTTCACACCAAAATGTTATGCATATCACATGAAACATGATCTATACTTTCAGAAAATAGTTTTTATTAACTTAAACAAATATATTCACATTGCCTGGAGAGCTGTACCCTCTATATATCATATGCCAGGCTTGGTATGTTTTTGCTGTTACCCAGCTAAAAATTATGAAACATCACAATACTCAACTGACTTTGCATTTGTAAAATACATCTTAAACTTTATATTTCATTATCATCATCATTTTTAATGAGTAGCTAAAAAAACTATAACTATGTAGCATATGAGACACTCAAAAAGCAAATGATTTTTTCAATGTGTGAGTGTATTGAGTGATTGGTTTTAGATACTGGCATGTAACAAGAGGACAATCTGTCAAATAAAAGAATATGTCTTCTGGGAGGCATTTTAAGAGAAACTCTTCCCTATGCAGACATTATTGACAAGAAAACCCAGAAAACTTCACAAGCCAGCCTGTCAACCCAAGCACAAATTAAAGCCCAATACCAGTGTTTGTTTAGGGATCAAATCCACATAGCAACTGGTGCAATAGGGGTGTAGGATAAAGAACATAATTAAGCTGTCAAATTTAGCTGTTATTTCTTTGTCAGAGATTTCTATCTTTTTTCACATATCAATCCCTTTTAAAAAAATTGTTTTTTCCATTGACCCTCTTTAATATTATATATATATATTATATATA
>NW_019384339.1:491491-505910 GCF_000671375.1 Centruroides sculpturatus | reverse complement strand
CTCCTATATAATTTAAATCTGTCTTTGTCTATTTACTTGAGAGTAAAAAAATGTAAAATTTTTAATATTTTTAAGCAAATTTTTTATACAGTAAAACCTCCATCAATGAACATTCCTGAATAGTGAACACTTCTACTTAAGTAACATTTTTACAATCCATAGACTCTTCAAATAGGACATCTATTATATTTACCTCTAAATAATGGACGCTTTCATCCATAACTTGCATTATGAAAACACAAGTCCAGCCTTCAATATTCTAAATATGAAAGAATTAATTACATACATAATATTTTAAAACTAAAACAAAGCATTGGTTCAAAAACTCTTTCAGAGGACAAAATTTGACCATAGGAGTTGAATAAAGACTGGCTTAAAACAGGAATAGAAGAGGGCAGGTTGTAAAAACTGAACAAATTTATTTATCTGTTAAAGAAGTTTAATATAATTAAGTTGTCAATCACACTTTATCATCAGACATATTAATGTTGTTAAACTTCTGTCTTATTGTTGGAATTAAGCTGGTGGTACTGGGAAACTATAAACTTTTCTGAAGTTATTCAGTTGATAAGAACCACTTTAAAGTGTAGGAAGATATTCAGTTTTCTTGCATTTATGATCTTAACAGCTTTGCGGTGGCTAAAGCAATTTTTAATAAATTATTTGTTAAAAAAAGCAAAAATGTTTGAAAAATTACACCTACTTGATAACTACAAAGACAAATCACTATCAATTCTATTAGTAACTTAGATTATAAATGATGTTATAAATGCAAGAATACCAAATACATTTCTTACCCCTTGAAGCAGTTAGCAAATTGCCTTCTTAACTCAGCATTCAAACTATCATTGCCTAAATCTACCTTCATCCACCCTTCTGTTCATAATAATGGTTTTATTTTTCTTTTTTGTTACTTCCACTCAGATTGTTTTTGATGAATTAATAATTAACTAACATTTATGTTTTGTTGTAATTTTTATGTTCCATTTAATTAAAGTATCCTGTAAAATCTGTTTGTTATTTAGAATTAAATTAAAATGTGATTTTTACAGCTGAAATGACAAATAATGTACTGTATATATATATATGTATTTTAATTATATATGCTATGTATACTTTTTGTATTTTCACATTCCTGATAAAAATTTGATGTTTCTGTAATCCATTGTATTCTTCACTTTATAATGACCAGTTAAAATACAGTATAGCCATTGGCATGTACCCCTGAATAGCAGACAAACTTCTCGGTCCTGACAGTGTCCGCTATTCCGAAGTTATATTGTATCTGCAAAATTTTTGCAATGTTCTCAAACTTTCACTAACCCTAAGGGGTCAATACTTTACATAGTGTACAGTTTTTCCAAGGTAAATTCATTATATCCATTTTTTTTATTCTCTCCATAAATTTTAGTGAAACTTTTTGTAGAGAAATTTCAAATAAAAATATTGAGATATGGAGTAGTATCTTTCTTATAAAAAGAATTGTAGTGTACATTTTAAAAAAGGGAAAGATTGGAGCCAGAATTGCACATTGCAAATTTACTGAAATTGAACTATTTGTTAACCGACTTTATCACAATGATTAAATTTAAAACAATCATTTTTAAAATCTAACAACATAATTAAAAGAAAAGGCATGATAATATTAAATGATTGAAACAAAATGAAAGAAAGCCATTTTGAAATCTTAATTTCAGAATGACTTTCAAATTTAAAAAAATAATAAGAGAATGTAAATACAACAATTTTTTCACTTACATTCTTCCTATGCCTAAATACATTCTTGTATTTTCTGGCATACTAGATATTTCAGTATTAGTCAGTTTAGAATGTTGTATGTTACGATTTAAATTCTCTATTTGTAGATCTGCCATTTTTAATTTCTGACTAGTTTCTATCATTTTCTGTTGTAACTCTTTGAAAGCCTTTTAAATAAAAAACAACAAGTTAAATAAATGTAGCAATAAAATCATAAATTTATAAATTCCTTTACTTAAGTAAATAATAATAATTATAGTTATAAATATTAATATATTTATTTATAAGTGTTGATTAAAATAGAGAACAATATTTCTTATAAGATTTGCATTCTACTCATTCAAAAATCATTTTGAAAATTTTTGGAAACATTTAAGTTAAAACTTTTTAACAAAGATAAGTTACTATGAAAATCATTGTTAACAATATTCATCAATTTAAAAATCTGTTAGATTAGTGCAATTATATTTATTCCATTTCAGTCAATTATTAACTGTTGTTTTACATTATATATGTATATTTACTCCACTTATTGATAGAATTATGTTTTAAAATGTAAAAGTAAAGTAGCTCCTTACAGGTTGCCTTGAAAATGTATCTGGGAGAGATGTACGCATCATCTTATACTACATTTAACAAATGATCTTCCAAAGTTTTATACTAACTAATAATTAGATGCAAAGCAATTTGGTTATAGATAGATGGTTAAGCCACCATCTCATGATAAATTTAATAACTAAAATTAATTAATTTTTACTTTTTAGAATATTCTGGAAAAGATCATGTTTAGAGTGGGATTCAAACTTGCAACACCTGCTTACTGTGCTGATGCATTATCAGTTATACTATCCAAACTTCAGTCTGATCATTAGTTCCAGAGCTATTAATTGCTTAATTTAGATATATACTGATGGTCACTCACAGTAATTATATATGTATATATATATTATATATATATATATAAAACTAAAATACAACAAATAACTTCTAAAGTAAAGTTAGTTGTTTTCTATCATTTGGTTAAAATATAACTGAAAAATAAAGAAAACAATTGTTTTTGTACCTTTCCAGAATGCATCTTTGATCTTATACAAACTAGAATTATAGAATAGCAATTATATTCTCTGAAAATAGTTTCAGACAAGGTTTCCCCAAGTCTGAAACTATAGTAGAGTTCGATCTTTATTTAATCTTTTACAAGTAATGCATGGACCTAAATAGGGAGAAATGAATTCATTTATTTTAATATTACTATATTTATATAATAACCTCCTTTTTCTTTTTAATGAGTATCTCAATTAATTAAAGATATTGTATAACTGGATAACAAAAATGAGAAAGGTGAAAAGAGTAAAGAATGATAAAATGATGGCAAAATAAGGCCCTACAGACCTTGCCAACATTTATATCACTGTAAAAATATTGATAAAGTCTTCCACTATAAAATATATCCAATTATTAGTAAGGCAAAATCTTCCACTATAAAATATATCCAATTATTAGTAAGGCAAATAATATAATTTACTGAAAATATTGATAAAGTTGGCTCATCACAATACTATATATTTTATAATGAACAATTATTTATTGTGGCATCGTCACAATGCTGGGTTGCAATTTTTAATCATAATTTTAATTTATTTAATTTAAAATACAATCAAACCTGTCTATAACAGAACCCCAAGGGACCAAACAANTTTGGAAATGTTGAGTCGAATTACTCTAGAATCGATTAATTTTATGAAAGAAAACCTTTCAAACAGCCGTAGTCCGTAAACTATGATTCCTACAAAATTGATTCATAAAGAACGGAACGTATCTACAGTCTTATAGGGGGATCTACTGTATTATATATATATATATAAAATTGCTGAGTGACCGTCTACACCATAAAACTTAACTCCAATTAAGCCTTTGAATCCAATACACTTTTGCGATTTGAACAGAACTGAGTTAGCTAATACCGATCAAAATTCTAGCTAGGTTATTTTAACACCAACAGAGTTATTCTTCTTTAAATGAATTAGGGATATGACCTCACAGCATTTGCTCTCTGCTAGAATTAACAACTAGAACAATGATGATATGTTAATCTAAATCAAGTTCTATTCTGCGCGAATACAATCTTGATTTCTATTCTCATTGTTCGTTATTTCCAGTTAACTTAATTGGAATAAATTTTATCTCAATTAACTTTTATTATGTAAACATATTATTATTATTATTTTTATGACCTGGCCAGAAAAGCGCAAGGAATGACCAGCCCACACCAATACAACTTTATTCCCCAGAAACTTATTATCTGAGGTCAGTGATTTTCAACCAGTGTGCCACAAGAGGATTGTAGGTGTGCTGCAAAAATTTTTGAAGGTTATTAAACAAATTATTTTCGAAAGAAGTCCAAAGAACAATAAGTGTACATGTCAAAATTAAAACCTCTTTAAATTAATTATACAAGTTTTTCATTGTTATAATAAATAAAATATACATAATGCAGTAGAAAATGTATATTCGTAAGCAAAATTATATGTGCATAACACCAGGTTATTTCACTTAAAATGAAATTTTCTTTTAATCAAAAATGTGTCTATAATTGCCCATATTTAGTTCAAATTATTTTAACTTAGAAATTGTATGATGTTGGGGAAGTTTATAAAGGCAATTATCATGCCACTTTTAAATGCAAATAAAAACTTAATGTTAATTGCTTTTCTTATAACCCTCCAACTGCAGTATACCTCAGGCTATTATTTGGCAATAATAAATTACCTCGGGCTTTTATGTAATTGAAATTTATTAATTTGTATAACTATTGTTGTAACCTGTTGCTATTTTAAGGAAGAACAATACTGTTTTATTTAATTCACAAAAATATAGACAAAAATAATTAGGTTAAGTGGTAAAAAATGTCACGATACAATGTTTACAAACACAACTTTAAATCACGTGATTTAATCTGAGGAAATTTGTGCCATGGAAATTTAATTGTTGGTTCAAGTGTTCTGTGACATAAAAAAGGTAGAAAAATACTGTCCTAGGTATTCATCAGAAAGGAGAGTGAATGACTTTAGATTTGTACAAAACAATATAAAAATCTATGAAACTTTGGTAATTGTAGTTAAGTGCTACACCACCAGACCATCACAAGTTCTTTTTGAAAGACATGCTATTAAATAAATTTAATTGTCAAGAATTGAAAAAAAACAACTAATAAAATATTACCCATGTGACCTTTTGACTATTCCATTTTGATGGCACTTGAAAGCACTTTATTTTGATTGTTTTACATGAAAACCAATTCAAAACGAGTACAATACTATACTTCTTTTTCAGTCCATTAAGTCATAACTAGTACTTTTCTAAACAAGTTTTCTGATAACAAACCGAGAAGGTTAACACATTATAACACATTATCCTACTGTTCTGGGATAATGTATTACCCTTCAGGGATCAAATCTAGGCAGTTGAAAAAAACCTCCCCAGGATATGTCAGACCCTATCCCTCACCACTTAGCCATCCTGGCCGAACTTACAAGCTTGAGAATAAGGCTCTCCTAGGGCTCAATTACATTGGGCAAGTTTACTGATTATTTACAAGTGTGCAAATTTGCAAAACAGTGAACAAGTTTAAATGCACATAGCAAGTACCAATTATACTGGGTTAGTATATTCCCTTGCATCACTTATTACTCAATAGTAGCAAGGTACTATACAAATTGTTGTGCTACANCGGGATGTCGGAGTGACCTGATGTCCATCCGACTACTAAGGGCTCCGTGTGTGAGCTGATGGAGTCCGCTAGGTCTATTATGGCCGCAGGCGAGGTGAAAGAAACGTTGGCTACTGCTCGTAGGACCGATCTACTGTCGGAGAATATGACAGTTGGACAGTCTAGTGAGGCGCTGAGTTGGATCACCCGCTGTATCCCCGAAGGCACTACAGTGTCCATTGATGGACCTGCACATAGCAAGTACCAATTATACTGGGTTAGTATATTCCCTTGCATCACTTATTACTCAATAGTAGCAAGGTACTATACAAATTGTTGTGCTACAATGTTTCCAGCAATGGAGTAATTCCACCATTTTAGTAATTTTTAGCCATTTAATCAACATAATGGCAATAGTGCAAAATTAATCCAAAAGTAGCGATATTCTTAACAATTATAATAATTTTATATACAATTTGAATTTTAAACCAAAATATAGCAACCAAAGAAAAAGAAAATCTCTGATAACAACTTTAATTTTTTCAGCTGGTAACACCAATAGTCTTTCTGTTGTTCTTGTTGAAATGTAAAATATCAAAAAAAGTGGAACTGTAGTAATGGTAATTATTATTAAGTTTTTACTCATTTATGAACAATATCCACAACAATTATAATAATTTTATATACAATTTGAATTTTAAACCAAAATATAGCAACCAAAGAAAAAGGAAATCTCTGATAACAACTTTAATTTTTTCAGCTGGTAACACCAATAGTCTTTCTGTTGTTCTTGTTGAAATGTAAAATATCAAAAAAAGTGGAACTGTAGTAATGGTAGTTATTATTAAGTTTTTACTCATTTATGAACAATATCCACAACAATATCCTGTATTATGGAACATAAAACATCCCAATTACATACGTTAAAATAAGAGATAAGATGTAGACATTACTCACTACTGCACATGACCACACAGTGTGTTTCCTGGCAAGTTTGTTAGTCAAAATAATAGCCTCGAGCAAATTTAATAGCAGCAAGTTTGTCTGAGTGTAGCCACTAAACTCGCCCAACCTAACGTAGTGTTGTCACCTTTTCAAAATCGCTGACCCGGACAGCAGATGAGGTTTGTTCGAACAGAAGTTCCTGACACACACGTAATGTCATTTTGCAATGCGAAGAATAAAGTGCAGTGCATGCCAGTTCTAAATCAGTTAGGCCGAGACTCCACTACCGTAAAAACGGCGTAAAACCCCTCGCCGTAAAATATTTTACAACTGAGCAGGTCGTAAAACCAGCGTACAGTGAGTTGAGCAGTGTTCAACTCGCTTTTACGCTGGTTTTACGACCTGCTTAGGCGTAAAATATCAGGGTTATGTGATTAGAAGCTTTTACGGCGAGTGGTTTTACATCCGTTTTTACGCTAGTGGAGCCTTACAGTTAGGGACTAGGGCGACTTGGGTAGGAGTAATGTAAGTAACCTAAATTAAGAAACAACAACTACAGATGACTTAGCTCTATTGGATATTGGAGATGTATATGAATACGAATCCTACAAGCAAAAAAAAAATAAAAATAAAAATAAAAATAATAAAAAAAAAAAGGTTGAAAGGTTGCGCACGATATTCCCGGACAAAATTAATAATTCACCCGGACAGTGAGTCAATTCCCAGACTGTCCGGGTGAAAACCAGATGGGTGGTAACACTAGCCCAATGTAACCGAGCCTTTAATGTTCACAGGGTAGAAAGAGTCAAAGTAAAAAATAACCCGTGGTACATTCCTAATTTTAATCTTGACTATTACAGCTATTCATTTGGCAAACAATAACTGGTCTCAAAATTTTACTATAATAGGATCGAGTAAAAAAATAATAATATGTTATATCACCATATAAAATTATTCATCACAGCAATTAGAAATCAGATGTGAAGCTTTCATAATATAATGTGAACTCACGTGTACAATGTAAAGCTTTCTCAGCACAATGATAACAATGAAAAAGTAACTTTCTTTATTTTAAATATTTAACAAAGGCGATAAATTTAATAAAAATGAAGAAAAGCATAGTTTTGAATAGATTTTAATGAATTTGTTTAAAAATTAATCAAGTCAAATAATTGGTTATTTTTATCAATTTGTCATTGTTTAACGACATTTATTCTGCAAAAATAATTATTTAAAAGGTCTTAAATAATTTTTAATAAACTAACTTTTTTCAGCTCCATATCTACAGGAAGAGTGGCCGCCATGATGGAAACACTTCAACGTGCGCCGCCTGGTGGTTAGATGAGGCGGCCTGTGCTTAAACAAAACGTTCCAGCGCCTCGGCGAGGCGGGAGATCGGTATTCGGCCAATAGATTGGCGTGAGGGTGCGAACCACGGTTAAGTTTAGGGATAGGGTGCGGCCGAGATCTTGGCGGGCCCCGGCATACTGCGGGCAGTATAGCCAGTAGTGTAAAGTCGTTTCAGAAACCCCGCAGTGTGGGCAATCCGGTGAGTCGCGCTGGCGCCGGGAGTAAAGGAATCCGTTCAAAGGGGCCGTCTCCGTACGTAGACGGGCCAGCTGGCCGTGCAGTCTTCGTTCCCGCACTTGGGGTGGACTTTACCCTGAACACTGGGAGTTCGTGCCGCGCTTGGACGGGCTGGCTGCGTGGAGTTTTCTCCACGTCATTTGACGCCTGAATAGGGCCAGTTTACCATAAAAGTCCTCCCAGAAGGCATTATTTCCCCCGGATGGATGGTCGAGTCTCGCATAGACCGGGTGAGGTCTCACGGCATGAGTTTTCCAAACGGAGCCGATCGGCAAATCTAGCCGCGTCGTCTTCTCGACCGCTTCGTTTATCGGGATGTCGGAGTGACCTGATGTCCATCCGACTACTAAGGGCTCCGTGTGTGAGCTGATGGAGTCCGCTAGGTCTATTATGGCCGCAGGCGAGGTGAAAGAAACGTTGGCTACTGCTCGTAGGACCGATCTACTGTCGGAGAATATGACAGTTGGACTGTCTAGTGAGGCGCTGAGTTGGATCACCCGCTGTATCCCCGAAGGCACTACAGTGTCCATTGATGGACCAGGTTTCGCTGATGTGGATGACCAGGAGGACTACGCCGATGGTCGTCCAGGTGCTGGACTTTCAGGCGTCCGCCCCTAGAAGGGTCCAACCCACCCATTTGGTGGCGGCAGTCTCTTGGAACCTCGCTCTCGTGATGGTGGGCGGAACATTGGTTGACGTAGGGAAATCGTCAAGGCTGAGGCGAGAGTGAATCCGAACCGTACACGGCGGTACACGCCTCTGCCGGTAAATGCGCGAGGCTGGCAGGCCTTCCTGTCGGAAGTGGGAAAGAACACAGGTGATGTACGGCCCCTGGTACGGGCTCCAGCGGTAATAATCCAAACTGGAAACTGTTTGGAAGAGCTTGTAGAGAGGGCTGTACGGGTCTCTCGAAAATTGCGTGATAGCGTGAGATGGTCCGCTGGCGAAGTTTGGTCTGCAGCGAAATGTAACCGGTCTCTATGTAGAGCGAGAGAAAAGGAGTCGTCGTCGGCACGCCCAATGCCGAGCGAAGAGCGGCGTGTATAGTCTTCTCTATGCGATGTATCGTGGTGGTGTGGGCACCGTCCAGAAGCGGTGCATCGAATTCCGCCATCGGGCTGAGTACCGTGTAGACCAGGGGTGGCCAACAGTTTTTGCCCCCGGGCCGGATTGGAAAGAAAACTTTTTCCACGGAACCAGAGGCTGCCCTAGGAAGATTTTGAGGTAGTGCGAGATCTCGTTGTGGTGTCACCCCGTAGAGACTAAATTGTAGATAGAGATTACATATACAGTTGATCCCCCTATAACACTGTTGATAATTCCGTTTTATATGAATTCCATGTTGTACGAGTCACTTAGATTTTACAAATACGTGAGCCGTTCACAGCCCAGCACAAGTATTTGTAAAATCTAAGTGACTCGTACAACATGGAATTCATATAAAACAGAATTATCAACAGTGTTACAGGGGGTCAACTGTACATTTTTCACATTATCATGCTTTATCAACATCTACGCTGTACTTACGAGATTTGTAATGGAGGGTTAACTCTAAACACACAATGAGTTGCCTTTTTTTTTTATGCGTCAGAATTTTTCATCGAGCTATTCGGACTTCACAACCTAATATTGAAAGATTGATCGCGGGCCACATAAATTCATTAGACGGGCCGGATCTGGCCCGCGGGCCGTATGTTGGCCATGCCTGGTGTAGACCAAGCGGAGATCAGCTGTGCGGGTGCCGTTACGGCGAGAAGCAAAGTACTGTATTTTAGGTATGAGCCCGCTCTGGTCAATTTCGCCTGCAAAAAAGCTTCGTGGGCCGTCCAAGTGAAAGTTTGGACCCTTTAAGACCCGAAGGGAGGTCGTTGAGAATCACAAACGTCAAGAGTTGCCAACCTTACGGGATAGAATTATTGTATGTACCCTTTGAAATTGTCGTATTTCACTTAAAATTGTCATAATCCGGTACGACAATTTTAAGCCTTCCAGAAGAGTGCTAAGAATAAAATTTATTAAATATGTACAAAGAATATTAAGTATATTGGGTGCGTTCATTAATAGCGGTCGCTCTGCGTCTCGGCTTCTATGGCAGTGCGTTGCTGTCAGTAAGCATTTAGGAATGTCAGTGAAAAAAAAAATGGCGGCGCCCGTACTACCGATTGTATCGTGACGGGGATCTACAATTTTAAAATATGGGTTTATAGTGACTAAAGAAGGATTCCAATTGTAAAATTTAATCATAAAATGGATTTTCTTGCCAAGAGAGCATTCAAAGTAGCCACGAAAAAATTAGAATGCCGGCTGCCATTCGAAAAGACACATCACGGCATGTGAAAGCACTAACTTGCACTTTCACAACTTCTAAATTTTATTCATAAAATCAATAATGGACTCCGAAACGAAACTACCTGAGCCACGGAAGGCACCATGTTGCTTTCCACCGTAAACTACTAATACA
Source organism: Centruroides sculpturatus (assembly GCF_000671375.1). Lineage (NCBI taxonomy): Eukaryota > Metazoa > Arthropoda > Arachnida > Scorpiones > Buthidae > Centruroides > Centruroides sculpturatus. The sequence continues at coordinate 495,450 of NW_019384339.1, read as the reverse complement.
AGCGGCCATTTTTGCCGTCCGACGGCGCGCACTCCGTTGGAATATATGAACGCGTTCGGGGATGCGTACCCTAGTAGTTCAAGCCTGACCAGGGCCGTAGTCTCGAATTTTTCGTGTTACAACTTCCAACGTGTTGAAAATGTCACGTGGTACCATCTCACACTCTGACGTCAAATCGGTAGTCTCGAGTTATAATTCATGTGCTTTTCCATCTCACCGTGTGAGTTGCTACTCACATTGAATCGAGCATGTGAGATCGCTACACGAAAGTGAAAATGGCTGACAGATACGCTATTGTGATCGCAATCGAAGTGTTAGAAAGAGACGAAAGAGTTGTTTAAAGAAGGCAACGAATTTTTCGACCACGAGTAGATGCTATTTCTTTTCGTGTCAAGTCAACACTAATAAAAAAATTTAATTCATAATTGATAAAATTATACAGCAAGTTTTTTCCAAAAATAAAAGGAAGTATCTAATTCATCGAAAAAGTGAAGTAAAATGATAGTAAATTATATGTATAAATTATTAAGCGCATATTATACACTATATTAAGATTATTTATTAATCAGAAGTGTTAAGTTCTGATTAATAAATAACCTTAATAAACAAAATTTAAAAAATAGATCAAGGAAGAAAACTGTATGAAGAAAGGATTAAATTAAAATACTTTTTCCATTACACAACGGATTTTTTAGCTCCAAATACCCAATTAATTTTTTCAACTACTGTAATTCTCTTCACAAATCGAATTGTCTTTTTCTTGTAAATTCGTTGTCGAATTTTCCACTGATCATTTTGTTATTATTTTCTATATATGTTTCTAATAGTTCTTTTTGTTCTTCGCTTCTTTTTTTCAAATAAAACATTGGAGGTTTCCATTTTGTTTCTGCGTACTATATTGCTATAAGACAAAACTTTTAACTACAACACATGTAAACGAATTCACGTTGATTTGTTTTCAACTTGTTACAGTTAAGATTATTGGTCGAATCATTATAGTCGCAAACCCATATGCATTGTAAATATTCCCATCATGTCTAACGATACACGTAAACAAGTGAATATGACCTACTTCCGCTTGCCTTTCGAGTTCACTTGACGGGTCTAACTCGAGACTACCAATTATGTGAGTTACAGTAACACGAGTGAGTTCGATAACGTCAATTCGAGTACAACAAAAAACTCGAGACTAAGGGCCCTTATCATAACCAACTCGGAACGCGTACCGCAGGAATTTTTAAACGGATGCCACTCGCGCGGAGCTACGCGAAGGAATATAAAAACGCAGCCACAGTCACACTGACCCTGCCATTAGAGGGCCGGATGACCGAGCAGTTAAGATGGCTGCCTACCTCTCTGGGGGACCCGGGATAGAATCTGGACGGGTCGAAAAATCCCCAAGAATTTTTTCGCCCCATTGTTGGGCCTGGCCGAACCCATAATGGACTTGCTAAAAAGAGGCCCTCTTAGTGTCCACAGAGCGGAAAGAAAGGAAAAAAAAGACCCTGCCATAGGCTACCACTTATGGTATAATGGCTAGAAATCCGGCTCTAGTTATTATAGTCAAGTCATCGATAGAAATTTCTAAACATGTTTACTAAGCAATTGGCAAATAGTTTTGTTGCGTTGTGTTGTTACGTGTCTGATAATGTAAAAACATAATTTTTCGTATCTTTGCCGATCCGTGACGTGTCGTTTTCTTGTCAGATAGTAGAGAGGTTGAGGCTGAAGTTTTAAACGCGAAAACGTGTATGTCGGGCGTTCAGCGCCGCTTTCCTATAAGCTTAGAAGTTTGACAATGGTGTTTGGAATGTCGAGCATGATTCCACTGACTATCCAAACACCATTGTCAAACTTCTAGGTTTACAGGAAAGCGGCGCTGAACGCCCGACGTACACGTTTTCGCGTTTAAAACTTCAGCCTCAATCTCGCTAGTGTGAATCCAGCTTTATACGGCTTACGGCAGGAATTTCAATCTCGTCGCACTTCTGATTAAAATATTTTTCCTTGTCGGCCTCTTTGTATTGAATATTTCATCTCGTAACGGAAAAGACATTTAAAAGAACAGCCAGATGTTTCGAATTCTCGTATATTAAGTATTCTAAATAGGAGTCGCATTGTACTCTACATTAGTTGTCAACATAGTACCTAAATATAAAGTTGCATTGTAATTACAATGCAACTTTATATTTAGGTACTATGCTTTATGCTAATTAACAACTCAAACCAAATCCAATCCAATCCAGATAGAGGAGTGCTATAGCTATGCGCTTTTCACTCCTGAAGAAACAGTGAGGAAGAGTCGGTCTTATAGAAGACGACCAAGCCGAGGAAGAACTCAAACCAAATTCTGAATTTAGTCTTTATTTGCTTATTAATTTAAAATAGTACGTTGCAACTTTTTCTTCTTTTAATTTCCGTGCAATTGTGAAAATCTGATACGCTAATATATATTTTACTCTTGGAAACTTTCAAATTTAGTTTTTCATTTTTAGATAAATTTATAAAATGCTGTTTTTCGAAATATTTACCCAACTGAACGTCAATTATTTATCTAATGCTGAATTTTGATAATTTTAACGGGAAAAAGAATTGCCGAAATGTATATTTATAAACATAGCCATTGAATATTAATTCTTTCTCTTCATCATTGAAAAGATTTTTAGAAGCTTCACACCGAAATATTCGTTATAGTGTAATTTTCGCTTCAGTTCGAATGCCTTGGTTGCAACTGTTTGGAAAATAAATTTCATAAAATCTTATTTCACATATTTCTAAATTCATTATTTTTTATTTTAAACTTTTAACTGTTAACGATCGGATAATTTTAAAAATAATTAAAACTACCTGAATCCCTCAGATTTTCATCACTGTTTCTGGTGCATAATGTTTTTTGTTTTACTTCAAATGACTCTGGACTAAAATTTAAATATTAATACTTTTACTTCGAACTGAGATTGTTTTAAAAGTATTTAAATTATTGAAATTAACTTTAGAACTCTATGATTAAATTCCTAACTCACTCCAATGTCGATATTTCGGTATTCAATTTGTTATTGTCTTCGTTGGATGAATCATCCGCAATACCGTATACTGAAGGCTCTTTATATCTGATATCAGAGTCTCTGCTATACGGTCGCGATGTCTTTTTGATGTTCGATTCATCCCATCTCACTGTTTTTTTAATTTTGTTGCTGAATAAAACCGAAAAAAATTGTAAATATCACAGAGATAAATTAAAATTATTAAATTAAAATTTGATAATAATTACTCCGCGAGTGTGTAATTATTTTTTGATTTTAAAATCCCTCTCTTTGGTTTATTGTCTTCCATTATTCTACAGAAAAATAATAAAATACTGTTTACAACAAAATCATTTCAGCTTTAAATTTCAAGCATTTATAATTTTACAGAATTGAACTGGTAGTATCTTTACTAAAGTTAATTATCTAACTTATTCAGCATTATAAAATTATTAAACCAACCTGCAATCAATCTTTATAATTTTAAGTTGGATCGAAATTAGATAAATATAATATATTGGCAATCCTCGAAGTTATTGTTACAGAATAAATGTAAAATATATTGTTTCACCAGTAGTTCTTTTATTATTAACAATCACATTTATCAAGAGTACAGTGGTACCTCAGGATACGAAATTAATCCGTTCCGAAACTGAGATCGTATCATGAAAATGTCGTAAGGTGAATCATCTATTCCCATACGATTACATGTAAAACTAAATAATTCGTTTCAACGCGAAAAACATACTTAAATTAAAGCCAAGTAATACATTTAAAAAGATAACTGTAGTAAGAAAAACGAATGAAAATGCGAACTAATGAAACGTCGTATGGTGAGTTTTTGTTCGTATCGTGGAGCAAAAATATGTTCGAATTTCATGTCGTATCCTGAAAATTTCGTATGCTGGGGCGTTCGTAACCTGAGGTACCACTGTA